>NC_056726.1:1272042252-1272112252 GCF_019279795.1 Protopterus annectens | reverse complement strand
CAGATTTTCTTTCACATACAAAATTTAAAAGTACAGGCACAGGTTGGAATTCCTAGGCAAGCACCGTATACAACCATTCAAAGGGGAAGCGGTGAGAGGCAGTCCATAGTTAAGCAACCATACAAGTCTCATTGTCTTAGCATTACTGATACCCTGTGTATGGTTGCTTCATGTGCTAATAACTGCTAAATTATACACTATCTAGAAATCATAGCCAGATTAGGAGACCACTGACGAAAGCATTCTGCAGTAAGAAAGGCAGCACTCAACATGTGCTTCTCACAAAATAAACAAGAACTGTTGCTTACTCTGGTGTAGAAATCTCTCTATTTCTGTTGCTTCGAAGAGGCACCACTCCTGAGACACCTTTAGCATCCACTCCTGCAGGATACCCAGGTAGGAGCTGGGTAACAGGAGAAGGCACAGGAGCACTGGTTTTCACTGGAGCTGAACTGAACAAACGGCTGAATCTACAGGAAGAGAAACAATAGTTAGTAACAAAGTATAGTCTTCTTAGAAAATTTATTTTTAATTCTTTCAGTTCATTACTGGCTCTAATCCTGTACTGCAGTGGTGGTGCTGCGGTAGCGTTGTCGCCTCACAGTAAGACACTGTCTGGTTCGATTCTTAGCTAGAGTGTCTTCTGCGTGGAGACATGTGTGAATGAGCGTACCTTCACTGAATGTTGTGCATCAGAGCTGGCAACTTGGCATGTAAAAATCTACTGCCAATCATTAGCGGACCGGAGCTCTGCTGTGGCGACCCCTAACTGGGAAAAGCCGAAAGACACAACAACAACTGGCTCTAATCCTGCACTATGTATTTTTAAACATCAAAAGGATTAAAGGAATGAGTATGGTTCTTTGAAGGTAAGAAAGCCTTCATCAAATTTGGCAGTTATCATGGCAAAGTAAACTATGAAAAGGGAAATTGGTACTTCATAGGTTCATAGTACTAGGTGATTTGCCCTTGTGGGCCACATTAAGCTTAGCTAATTAGCCCATGTTAGAATCAAACTCTGCACTTTGTGTCTGTACCTTAATGATTATGCCAAACTCCCACTCAAGTGTTGAAATAATTACATTGAATCAGTGCAAGGAAGTGCAAAGTGAAAGGAAAACCTAAGGGAGGCTACAAAATGTTTGAAGCACTGACAACAGTAGCACACCTGGAAAAAGATTTGGGTGCAGCCATGATCCCAAAGTAAGAAAAAAATGTGAGAAGGCAGTCATTCGAAGTAAGGAAACACTAAGATATAAAACAGGAGTTACCACTGACTTACCGCAGGGCACAGGCATCCCACTGCAGTTTGTGAACCCCACACAAATGCTGCATGCTAATCTGGAAATCTACAGTTTTCAATGAAAGGCAAAATGTATGCAGCAAGGAAATAATGGGCGACTAAAATGTTGTCAAATAACAACTGACATGAAGGCTTACAGTGGGTTTATATGTACAATTCAAAGGGTATGGAAAGGGATCCCCTTTACATGATCAAATTTTCACTTACCCGAAACTTAAATGGACGAGATGACTTCACTGAAAACTTACTTTCACGAACACTTGGATCACTGGAATTTTACTCCAGGAAAGGAAACACTTGGCCACCATGATGATGGTTAATTTTGCCCTTTTTCCCACTGTAGTGCAATCTTGGAGTTGGTATATTTAGTTAGGAAGGGTGTGAGGGGCTGTGGGGGTGAAGCCCACTACTTGGGTGGGTTTGATTTACTTTGGTTTACTTTGTCGTGGTGGCCAAGTGGTTCCTTTCCCAGAGTAAATTTGTGATGATCTAAGTGTTCAAGAAAGTAAGTTTTCGGGGAAATCGTCTCATCCTTTTCAATTTCATGTAAGTGTAAATTTGATTATGTGAAGGAGACCCCATGAAAAGGCGGTGGTGGGGATTGAACAGATGTAAGAGAAAGATGGACAGGATATAAACAAATTAAAATGTTTCACTGGTTATGGACAGGCAGAATCACGGGAAACACAGGAAAACAGGCCACTGGAAGGATGATGATACAAAGTAAATTTATTCATTTTATTTTGCTTTTCTTTACTGGGTTTGTCCAACTGTGTTTAGCCAAACACCCATTTTCAGTGGCGGATAAGGGAGAAAAGCTTCAGCATATTGCAAACATTTTTAAACACACCTTCAGCAATAAACACAGACATTAAATAAAACACATTAACAATTACACAAATTTGCTAATTAGGTTAAATTTATATGAAAAGAAAGGCAACTATTACAGTATAGAAGATACTCATGCATTAGCAGATGTTGAACATTAAGCATTTGAATAAGTATATTAGTGGGTTTGCCAAACAGATATTAGACCATGTTACTAGTGCTTAAAAATTCAAAGAAATGGAAGTAAGGGAAGGGACTAGACAAGGCAGAAAATTTAATACTGTAGTTAAGAGGTGGGATACAAACCATGTACAGTGTCAGTTACATATATGGCTATCATAAGGTTCGTACAAGTACAGAAGAGGGGGTGGCAGTGTCACAAAATACTGTCTATGGCTGGGAAATGCTAGTAAAAGAAGTATTGCGGAAGACTGATTGTAGAGCACAGGATTCTGAAAGCAGAGAAATGATTTGATGATATGGCAAGCTGAAGCGAGCAGAGGTATTTATCCTGAAGATATACAGGAGCAGATCTGTTGATATTATAGGTTAAGATTTAGTGGTGTTTTAAATGAGTTTGCATTTCAAATGAATTTTCAGTGATAGTGTGATGTGATTTCATAGTTTAGCTACACTACTGGGATACAGGCAGTCATTTGTGGCATTAGATTATTTGTTTTTAATGACTAGTAATTTTTCTCTAGAGCATTAAATTCTATTGGTGGAGTAGTATTTTATTAACGTAAAGGCTGAGCAATTTTCTGGCTTATATACAAGTCTGTGTATTGCAGCTCATTGAGACAGAGCTAGCTGATGTGGTAATTCTAACCAGTTAAAATCTCTTGAGGCCTAGGCAGTGGTGTGTTCTACTGTTAAAGTTTACAGTAAATTTGACTATTTTATTCTAACGTTGCTCAAGTTTGTACAGTAGTGAGAACTGAAAGTTAGTAAAGATTGGAGCAGAAGAGTGAAGAGATGACAGAAGAAAATAGAGGTTATATGTTTTCTGGCTTTGTCAGTGTTTGTTTGTTTTTTCTTACTATAATGATCCTAGTTTTTGATGTTTTTGTATTTTTAACCATGTGCTATACATGTTGATTGAATCTCAACTTGGCATCTATGATGACACTCAGTAATTTTAAATGGTTTACTTGTCCTAACATCATGATGTTGGCAGAGATGATAGTGAACAGTGATGTTTTGGCAGAAATGTGCTTGGGGTTAAAAAGCGGTAATTTAATTTATTGGGGGTTTAGAAGTAGATGTGAATTATTTAGCCATGTTTCGATCGATAAGAAGGATTGTTGTGTAAGGTCTTGCAGTTGAGGGAGAGATTTGACAGCACAGACTAGGACTGAGTCATCAGTATACTGAGGTAGGGTAGCATTTTTTAAAGCAGTCTAGAGGTCATTGATGAATATGTTGAAAGGTAAGGAGCCTAATATAGAACACTGTGGGAGACTAATCCTTACTGGCAATTTGAGATGTAGCTGTGGAGCCACTGTAGTAAAGAGTTAGACAGCCATAAGGATGAGAGCTCATATAAGACTTTCTAGTGGGAGACAGTATCACAAACTTTTGACGTTGGGTTAAAGACGGAAGATGGCTATATATTAGATAGTTGAGAAGCTGCTTATGGATACACGTTTCTAATGTTGTTGATAGGGGAGATAAAATGGCTATTAGCATATCGTTTGAAAGCTCTATACTGATTCCACCCTTGTGCAGTGGAATAATGAATCATTTTTTTGCATATTGAGGGGACTTTATTTTCGGATATGGATTGATTTGTCATAAATTAAACTGGATATGCAAAAGCCTCAGCTGTTATTATGAGATTTATCAGGGAGCAGTTATAGTAGGCTGTAATTTTTTTAGGTATTTTTGATGGTATCTGAAAGAATTAATAAGAAGGAGAACTACTGAAGGTTATTTTACTGAGGAAGGACTTCAACAGCTTGATTAGTCACCTGGTTGGTTAATGACTGTATAATGTGGGTACTGAATTGACTGGCTATGGTATTATTTTGTTCCTGTGTGTTTGGTGTTGGCTGTGTAGCTGTCCTGGATTTAACAGTTTACTGACTGAGGCCCAAAAGAAACAGTTTTGGATTATTAGTGTGTATGTTTTGATTGGCTGAGTAGTCTGTTTTCTTATCTTCGGTGATGTGTTGTTTTTGCCGAGTTTCTTAGTTGTCTATATGTTACTAAAGTTGGAGCGGTTTTATTTTTTGTCCAGACGTTCTATGCTTTGTCGCTTTGTTTAATATGTTGCTTAGTTGCTAAGGATAGCCGTGGAGCAAGGTTGGTTTTGACTCTTTTCATTTTGAGGGGAGCTAGTATGTTTAGAACACCCAGGAAGATATTTTGAACTCATAGACAGCATCATCTATGAGGAGAGTCTTTAGTGACTCCTGTTACAAGATGTAATGCATTAATACAAGTGTCTTCATGAAAAGTAGCACATTTTCTTACCAGGCTATAACGATTCATTTTGGGACTGTTGCTTTGTTGCCCTTTGGTGTAGATTGATAAGTGATGACATTTTATTTGGAGAGGATGTCAGGATCCAATCGAGGGTTGATTGTCAAGCTGTAGCTTTGTTACATTTAGCTGGTGTGGTTATAAGTTGGGTGAACAAGTACAGATGCATATTAATGGCTGGCTTTTCAGATTGTATGGTTTGCCAATCTACACTAACATCAGTAACCAAAAAAAAGAGACACTAAAATATGAACAAAAAAAAACACACTTGAAGCTGCCATAATGAAAACTACTTAAGATAAAAAGAACATTTCATTAAAAAAACATTTATTGCATTTAGAAACATTTATAAATGAAGAAGGGTAAGCAGAGTAATGCTTTATATAAGCATTTATTAAAATGTCTCTCTTTTAAAAGGTTAGTTTTTGTGATAGGGTCGTCACCTTTGAGAGAGGAGGTGACTCTGAAATTCTATTAAAACAAGAAGAATGCATGTGGCAGTTACACCTGAATGCTGTAAAGGAGCCTGGGTTAAATGATTCTTTATCATAACATAGTATACTTAAGGGTAGAGGGAGGCCACAGTGGTGCAGCGGTTAGTGTTGCCGCCTCACAGCAAGAGGTTCTCTGGTTCGATCCTAGGCTGGGGTGCCTTCTGTGCGGAGTCTGCATGTCCTCCCTGTGGTTGCGTGGGTTTCCCCCTGGTGCTCTGGTTTCCTCCTACATCCCAAAGACATGCTGTAGGTGGATTGGACACACTAAATTGGCCCTAGGCGTGAGTGCGTGTGTGTGCCTTCTGTGGAAGGTTGGGTGCCGGGCTGGCAACTCGACACCGTAAAACTTCACTGTCAATCATGAGCGGACAGTAATCCGCTGTGGCGATCCTTAACCAGGAAAAGCCGAAAGAAGAAGTATACTTAAGGGTAGAGCACCGAAGTTGTGAATTGTATTTTTTAATTTTCTAGCATGTTTTATCCATCAATAGAAGTGAAGTTTTTCTAAAAGATGTTATTGATTATGAATTTTATTATGTGTGGGCCATTTTAACTGAAGCATGTATTTTTTGTAAAAATGGGGGCTCAATTGGATAAAGTATTTGACTGGTTGTGGGTGATTTGATAAATATATTTAAACAGGAAATTAACTGATGTATTTTAAAGTCTGAAGAAGTTCTGTGCAGTTAAGGACAAAGGTGTTAAGTTTTTTGCAATAAATGTTTTTTTTTGTATTAAGTGTTCTTTCATAATAGGTAGTTTTTTCGTTACCGCGGCTTCAAGTCTGGTTTTTTGTTTATATCAACATCACGCAGTATTATGATTTTATGATGGATTTTAGAGAAGGCCTAGCAGAGAATATCTTCCAGTGTTTTAACATTATTACTTGGGGTACCTATCATTGTGATTGTGTTGTGAGGGCTTAGTTTTAGCGCGATCAGTAGGATTTCTGAGTTACAGAAAGATAACAGGACATGGGGGGGGGGGATATCTAGTGTGTTTTTGTAGAAAATAGCAACATCACTAGCTTTTTTTTCACTGTGAAGAATGATAATTTTATAGGTGGGGCAATTTCTTAATTTTTTATTTCCTGGTAGAGCCAGGTTTCTGTGGTAACTAAGAGGTTTGGAGTGTGTAGTGCTATCCACGCATGCATGATAAGAAGTTTGTTACAAATACTTTATAAGTTGGTAGGACATATATATGAAGGCCAGGGTGGGACTGTGGATGAGATGGTAGAGATAAAGGAGCTGATGGGGATATGCTGCCTGGTGTCTGAATATGCAGGGATGGGTCTGGTTTGGGTGGATGTCACTGCTAAGTTTTATTGTTATAAACGTATGATAGTATGGCAAGAGGTACTTTTGCTCGAGTTTATGTTTAATACCCAGTTTGTGAGTAAATGGCTGTTGCTTTGGATAGCTGTACCTGAACAGTAGGTTATACGAGTGCTGATACAGATAGGGTGTAACTGGGAGATGAGGTTTAGAAGCACTTTGCTTGGAGGATACAATATAAATGTTTTGCTGGAATTTTGAGGCTAATGGTATGATGTTAAGTCTGCAAGTAGGAGAAGAGGTTCTAGAATGAAGATCTGTAGGTGAAACATGTTTCTGTAATGTAATGCACAGAAGAGTTTGAAGGATAGAGGATGAGTGCAGTTAAGGTAGGAAGTAGAGCGGGTTTATATGGGGAATGTAGAAGTTAAAATTTAGAATAATAGATTGTGTTGAGTCTATAGGCTTATAGGTAATTTTGAGATGCATGTGTTTAAGAGGAAAGGTGTGTGGAATATTAGCATGAATAAGGATGAATTTATGTGGTAAAGGGTCTGTTAACAGTGTAGAATAAGTATTGGTAAGGAAGGGTATTAAAGCAAAATGTTCTGATTTAATTGTGCATGGATGTAGAGAGAGATGGAGGGTAAAGGGATATATGCAGTACAGAGAGGTAAGAGGAAGGCTGAGAGATATAGAGGTAAAGATGAAAAATAAATATTAATCTGACAAGGCAAGGATGAATGGAAGAGGGAGTCTTGCTCATGTATGACTTAGAGGTGTCTAAGTCAGAGTGGATACAGTGCAAAGCAGTATGCGAGGAAGAAAGTATGTTGGTAATGATACTAAATGTTAGTACAGAAGTTGGGAATAGGAGTGTTGCTTTGATAGTAATCAAGTTGCTTTGGAAGGTATACGGTTTGGGTGTCATGAGTGACAGGTGTATGTGAGAGGTATAATGGTAGATTAAGGTGGGTTGGGTGGAGGGCTTCCCACCCTTCAGTCATTTATTACAGAGAACAATCAGTTTATGGATGGTGCTCAACAATTAGCAGAGCAACACAAAGCAGAACAGGTTTTCTTACGTTTACTTAATGCAGACACAACGCTAGGAATATGACGTAACTGGCTTACACGGTGTAATCTTATGGTGAAGTGAAAGGACAGTGGCCAATTTGGTAAGTGATTCATGGAGTGCATGGACTACTCCTTTAGGAAAATGTCACAGCCACTTTCCAGCACAGGGCAGGCACATATCTGCCTAGTTAAACTTAATATACACCACGGTTTTTAATGTTAAAACTTGCTTACATTGCACAGTGGCAATACTCCCAGGAAAAACATTTGCAGAGGTGTTCTTGTGGCAGAGATCCTGCTGTGTAAGGGACAGGGACTGATGTAATGTCCACAGGCAGCTCTGAATGGAAAGGGAAAGAAAACAACGCTTCTAAACTGAAATATTACATGCAGGCAATAAAGTTAATACAAAGGTAGCTAACACTATCCCTAGAGATGGAGGAAGGAATGGGATGAAAATAGAAAGAGAAAAAGGGCTATTCCAAAAGTATAGAGAATGTACCAATATTTATCAATGTAAGGTCAAAATAGGTTTAGTAAGAGTTGTACTGATGGAGAACCACATTAATACACTGTATAGAGTTACATAGGGCAAGACATAGCACTATACTGCTAAGTACATCATAAAACCATCACTTAGTAGGCATTCATCAAATTAATCAGTACTTCTTAAGAATGTTGTATATACTGCAGCATCAGAAACTGAAATTATTCACAGGATACACATACTTGTTAAAGGGAACACGCTCAACATACGTAAAACTTATCTGACTAGAATAAAATCCATGCATATGTGCCTGAACCATTGTAATCTGTTCTCTATGACCTTTCCTGCAACTGGAGCAGCTCTGGCTTCTAAAATATTGTCATTTCTTTGTCTATCCCACAGAGTGCATCCTACCACCTTTCCATCACCTCTAGATTTCTCAAATGCTCAGATAGACCCTACTAACATCAACAAGGGTCTCCTGGTCACAGTAGGTTATATCCTCAACCTACTTATCAATGGCAAATCCATCCATCCACCCACAAACCCTTTTTCCCATTTTTGCACATGGGGTCAGAGTGCCACTTCAACAGTGGCAATCATTTTGAGCCAATGTTTACACCATTGAGTGGCTAGCCCTGCTACTGTAGTTCATCCACACCACACACTCGCATGCAAGCTCACACCTATGGCCCATTTAGAATGCCCAGTCAACTTACTGCATGTCTTTGGAATGTGGGAGGAAACCTGAGCACCCAGAAGAAACACAGGCGAACACCAAACCAGGGAATGTCTTGCTCTGAGGCTGCAATGCTATCCATTGTGCCACTGTGCCACCCCATTGGCAAATACCCATACCCATTTTGGGCAATATTAGTCAATGTACTTAGAGCCAGGAGTCCATTTTTAAACCATGGACTGGCTAACAGTCTGTGATCTGTGTTGCCCTATCTAAAGGCTATTGCACACCACATATGATTCATAAAGCAGTTGGCCTACATAACTCTTGCCCCGTCAGGCACCACTTAGACTCTATGTTCATACCCCTGACTCCATTAAATTTTGTGTACACTCTGTTTGCACAGTTTGAGGTGAAAATGCACAGCATGATTTTGGGAAGTGGGAGGAAATTCTCAGAAACAAGGCAAACATACAAACTCTACACATGCATTGGCTGGAGACCAGTAACGAACCCTCTACCATGGGAGGTGAAGACCTTAACCACTATGCCACCCATGTAGATAATGATATTTCAACATACTACTTATTTATAGTTGCAATAGTTGCAATATTAAAATACATAATTTGTTCCAATAAATATACACAAATACTATATGTTATATTTTAAGGCACTGAAAGGATGATAAATAAACTCTGTCTTATGGAAAGTGACTTAAGATATGATTGCTGGTTATCCTATTCCAGTCTCTTCCTTATCTTCCAGACAAATTTTCGGTTTTCCCATCTCTTTCCTATCTTCCACACAAAACTTCATGTTTTAATTACTTATACTTTCCACGTGCACCAAAAGTCACTAATACATGCTGGAATCTAAGTACTTTGTTCCGTAATGCATCCTGTTAATTAGTTTTTCGTAAAGCAATGTCACAGATGCACATTACTGTTATCTTATTTGAAAGCAGCTAATTTGCACTAAATGGCAACATTTCCATGTTATTATGAACTCATCAGTGAGGCCCTCTGTCACATACTGGCAGGAAGAGCGTGGGCAAAGTTTATTAATTATCATGAATATTTTGCTGAACTGGTGACTGGCCAAACTGCATGAACTTTAAATACATTAAAAATATTCATAATACCTCAATTATACTGCTGAAACAATACATCACTTGAAATCACAAACGACATCTAAAACAGTGCTGTCACATGCAGGTCTCAAATGAAGAGCACATCATGAATATAAAAGTAAACTGGAGAGCAATAATAAAAACTGAATGGAAATGGTCCATCGTTAAGCATTCCTTTAAGTCTTTAACCAAATATTCGTTACAGTATAAAGCCAAGTTATCAAATTCCTTACTTTTGCCAGAAAGGTGATTTCCTCAGGTGAGACGTCTGTACGCCTTTTGATACCCTGTAGAGAAAATAGAATATGTTCAAATTCAGTTTAATAACAGCACTAGAAATGTAGCACTAGCATAAGGAGCACACAGGCCATTTAAAATAAGCCTCAGTTCAAATCCCACTGGATATCAAAGCTCATAAATTAATTTTTAGTATAGCTGTTGTTTATATTCATGTGTCACTATAGATTTGTATCCTAAAATATGATGCAATTAGTTAAATTAAAAAGGTGACTTTTGCCATTCAAAGAAAAACATCTATGAATTAAATCAGACTCACATGCATTGATCCCACTCTAGAAAGTTTACAAAGGTGCAATACAATAGATTTGGTACTATAAGTAAACATAAGTAGCATAGCTGGTACAGGAGAATATTTAATACAGTTGAGACTTCTTTGGACAAATTCAACAACTGTAATCCCTTACTTGGATTTTTCAGTCTGCAGGATGACTTATCTGCTTGTGGTGTGGGTAGGCTTGGTGCCTGAGGAATGCTAGTGCAATCTTTGGAGGAGCAAAACTAAAAGAATGAATTAGGGAACCTCAAGTAAATCTGAGGCTTTGTTATATGCAAGTGTTCTTCCTTCTCTCAGGTCACAGGTGTAGCTTTCTCACAGTAAGTATATATAAACAGAAGAGGTGTGGAGAACACCCCCTACAATGGTTACAGGTATGGGAATGTTTGATTTTAGCTGTGTAACAGGGAATTAATTCACCATTTTTTCACTGGATTGTAATTTATTTTTCAGAGTTTCAAGGCATGCATGTTTTAACCTCGTACTTGTGAAAAGGAATCAGCCAATACCCGTTTCCAGATCACAATCCTCTTATTTCCTTTTATTTCAGTTAAGCAGCACTGCAATAGGTTAAGCACCTCAGCATAGGTTGGCAGACCAATAGGCACACTTACGATAACTTCTAATACCAAGATGGGTGCTAGACTCATGGAAAAATCGTAAACCTCATTATTGTGTCAAAAAGCATAGTTTAGGAAAGGCTTGTTATCACATAACTTCACTGCCGGCAAGGCTATCATGCACTTTTATTGAAGCAGTCCTGAAGAGACAGTTCCACAAGAAGATTCTTCATCAACATGTCACATGCCATTGTTTGGGTGGCTCTAGCATTCTTCTTCAAGCAGCAGAAAGGTTGTTCACAGGGGCACACACTGCAGGGGCAACAAAACTCAAGAGTACTAGCACATCTATACATCTTTCTTCAACTGGCATGCCCACTTGTGCCAAGGGCAATCATTCAGCACAAGAGCTAGGTTCCTGAACTTTGTAAACTGGTTGGACCTACAGTATCATTGGTGGGATACATCTCCATCTGTAAGGATTACTGCAACTGTGATCTACTTGAATATTGACTCGTGGGAAAGTTAACTATACAACTGTACTTTGCCAGCTGACTATTATATAAAGCCCTGTAGCAAACTTTCCAGAAGGTCTGTTGTCATTCACTGCCATTTAAACAACTGGCTATAGCAGAGCTAATTTTTATTTGAAATTTAGGCTCAGGAACAATACTGCTGGAATTTTTATGGTAGCCTTCTGCACTGATTTTTAAAAGAAATTGGTTGTTATGAGCTGAATGGGCTTGTATTCATAATTCCTGTCTTTGAATGGTTTTATGAAGGCTTCAGTAATTTATTTATGGGTTATTTGGGTAAGAAATGCTTGTGGTGTTTTGCTTTGTAAAGGACTAAATTCTCTACAAATGGTTACGAAGCAAACTGTTACATGCATTGATGTTGTAGAGTATTTCTTCTGAATGGTGTCTAGAACACTATTACAATTTTTGCGATGCAAAGTATTCCATGTAGATAACTGCCACCATCTGGAATGTACATCCATGTCAATGAGGAACAATGAGTCTACAAATGTCTCAACAACGGTTATGTGGGCACGTTGCTGTGGAGATAAAATCCACTAACAGGAGTTCAAAAGCATTTGTGGGGGAGTATTCTGCACCATTTGATGCATAGCTCAAGACACACCCTTGGTGGAGTCCCATGCACCTCTATGAATGTATTCAACTTAACAACTCGGAATGCAGAGAAATACATGCAACACCTGGTATACTGCAGTTATCTTGGGTCTCTGAATAGTTGTAGCACTATCCACAAAACAATCCATGGTACAAAGTCATATGATTTCTACAGGTCCACAAAACATACATAGATCATATCAATGAACTCCCAGTGCTGATGTTAAAACACAGGCTTGACTATCAGACAAAGTCTCCTTTCCAGCACCTTAGTATAGTATTTCACAGTGATGCTTAGGAGTGTGATGCCTCTATAAATGAACTACAGAGGTACCATTCCCATCTTCCTTGGAATACTGAAGAAAATGTTTTTGATTTTCACGGACAGGATACCAAGGTTCAAATTAAGCTTTGATAAGTATTCACTTTGAGGATGCAATAGTTGCATTTCTCTTCCTTGCACTCAGTGCTGCCCTCTTAGCCTTAACTGACTGTGGTCTCCAGTGTGCAGTGGGTTGGTTCACTGTGGAGTATAAAGTGGTTGTGTATAGTACTCTACACCTCTGAATCAGGGGACAAGTTATCCCCTGGAAAAAATAGCACTGCTAAATGCAGCTGAATGAGAAGAAGCTAGTTCCAGTGGAGTTTAAGTATCTTGAGGTTCTGTAGGTGAACGAAAGTAGAAGGGTCTAGCAGACTGACCAGCAGATGGATGCCACAGGGATTGGGAGACTGTCTAGAAGATGTATGCAGTAGCAGAAGTACTGCCACAACTACACCAGACCTTAGCAATGAAATGAGATGCAAATCACAGGAAACTGCTCTCAATTTACTGGTCAGACTATGCACCCATCCTCAACAATGGCTAAAGACTCTGAACAATGACTAAAAGGATGAAGAGCACTAAGACTCATGATAAAACAAAATAAATGGAATTTAGTGCATTCACCTTTTGACTTCTTCAGAATATAGCCATAAAAATAAATCACCATAGAGAAAAAAAAAAACACACCAGAAACACCCTCAGTAGATGTACAGATTAAAACATATGAAAAACACACACACACTGCTCTGGAACTGAACTGTTTTAAGTGAAACCCGGAAATCTCTTGCAGTTCCCTAGTGCACAAAGTGGTCAAAAATGGCTGATATTTTATAAGTAATTCCTTTACATGTCTGGGATCAATCGCATCTAGGACTTGATAAGTATATAAAAAAAAACGATTTAATTTACTGTTTACTGGGGGTTATATTCTTGACTTGCACCCTCTATGGGATCCTGTTTATGTGAGACCACTGTACACTGCATTGGGCATTTTCTCCATTTCCACTTATATGGGTGCAAGGAGGGGGCTGTCCCTTGAAAAAAATGCATATTTTGATTTGTGTAGCTCTTTTTAGGCGAATAGAATTTGCAAGCATTTGTAATGTAGCAGAACAATTTTGGGATCTCTGAAGGTATAAAAAAGTAAACCCTGACTTCTGATCCACATGCCTGTGGCAGCCAATGGTGATAATGTAAAATCAGCGGTGTGCTGCCAAGCTGAGATATTACAATGAGTACATGTGCTGTGCCAAAAGATTCAGAGCTTTTTGCCTAGAAAAAAGGAAGACAAGAAACCTGAAATGATAATGCTAGGAAAAAAATATCCAATAAAAAACTACATCCAAAGGAAAACATCATAACAAGGGGGTGGTGGAGGAGTGACACAGTCATTTAGTACAGCATCTACTGTTATGGTAAATTTATTTGCACAACTGTACTATGTTCAATATTTAGAGGCCATAGACAAGAGACAAGGGCAAAAGTAAGCTAAGAATCCAGAAGCCCATAGAGAATAGTCTTAGGAAAGCCTGTTGTGGACCTGGAAGAAGAATCCAGATTATAGTTCTTTGTAAAAGTACAAAGGATCAAGTTGTTGCTTCTAGAATATTTCTAGAATCCACTCTTTCAAGAAGTCATTAAAGATCCAAAGGCCACGTGGAATGGGCCATGCCCTGCCTAGAAGTAGCTTATTATGGTGAATATAAGAAAAGGCAAGAGCATGAGACAACTATCTGGGAATAGTCTGCGTTGACACTGATTTTCCTTTCCTCTTACCCTCATAGGAAACAAACAGCTGATCAGCCTTCCTGAAGGACTGAGTTTTGTCTAGGCAGTCTCTTAGCTGCATTTGGACAACCAGCGAGTAAATAATCTTTTCTCCTTTGTTTTTTTTTTTGGTTCAAGGAAGAAGGCAGGGAGATTAACTGAAATTCTGAGACCATTTTACGCACAAAATAAAGGTTATTATAGAAACCCTATCCTTGTGAAAAATAAGATAAGGTCAACTTGTAGCTCACACAGTCCCTTAGCAGAAGTCAGACAATGAATAAAACTGTCTTCCATGTTAAAAAAATAAATAAATCCAGCTTGATGAGCAGGTTCAAATGGAAAAAGAGTAAGTTTTTCAAGCACAGTTATGATCCCAAAGAGAAAACACATGCTTTCTAGATGATGAGCAATAACCCTTTCAAAACCTGATGAACTTGAGGAAGATTAGAAACAGGGATCCTAAAGGCAGACAAGCAGAAATGGTCAACAAGTGAACCTCGACAGAGGATAGTAACTCACACAAATAATCAGACCATAAATGACATTTCCTATGCAGACCACCCCAAAGCACTATCCCTGTATACTGTCTCCGACAGACCACTGAGGGGAGAGCTATGCCTGGCATACATGGCATCTTTGGAACCCAGGTTGATGGGCCTCCTGCATATCCACAAAACAAACAGTACCAGAATTACCTGTTCTAAAGACTTAAACATCATCTGTCATATAAACAGGACTTGGGGAGAGACAGGTACTCTAACCCTTGAGCTACAAGGCCACAGCCATTTCATAAGGAGACCCAAAAAAGGAGTTCTTTGTCTACTGGAGCATCTAGTACTTCAGCCCTGACCTGATCTGACAGGGGCTGGGTCCTGAGCCATGCATGTCTGCTGATGACAGAACCTTTGGCAGCTGCTCTGCATGATGCATCTAAGGTGTCACAGCAGCAGTTTAGGGAGAGTCTAGAGACTTGTAAAGCATCTCTTGCTGTCTCATGAATTTTCTTTGACAAGGTTCTATCAGCAGTATAGCCCACCTCAGCTAGAAGTTTGTCCTGGAGAGATTCAAGGTACTTTAGCATATGGAATTGGCAATTTAATGCTCTCATTGCAAGAGTGGCGGAGGTGTGAGTTATTTTCCTAAATCCTAATAGTCTATTTTGACTATCATTAGGTAAGGAATGTCTAGTTGGCTGCTTAGGTACCCTTTTGTGGATTCAGTATACTGAGGAGTCAGACATGAGATTTACGAAAGGTGCTTGTAAGATTCAAGCACTCTGCAAAACCTGTCTGGTTTCCTAGGAGCAGGTCCTCAAAGACATTAGTGTGTACTAGATGTACAGGAAGGATAGCTAGTGGCCTGGGAGAAGGCAAACTTAGCAGTTACCTGTAATGGCTCTGAGCTTGTGAGAACTGTTTGCTTTCCCAACTGAAACCCTCCTTCATGCTATGAAGGGCATCCCTGAAAGAAAGGTCCTGAGGGGAGAGTTAGAACAGAGGGGTCACCTGAGTCTGAGTCCAGAGTACTACAAATCATCCCCATCATCTCTGCTTGAGTTATCTGAATCTTCCTCAAAAGGCACCTCCATGCCTCTTTTGCACAGGGAGGCTTCAGTAGCACAGTTGTGGGAGGGCACCCTGGATTTCATGAAAGCCACGAATTCTTGTGCTGTTTTTTGGAGGTATTGGGCTTTGGCCATTGAAGGATTAGCTGAAGGGAGGGCAAAGAAAAGGAAGTGATACACTTTGGTTTAGGTGTCCATTTAGAAGAAATGACCTAAGGTTGCAGTTATCTGACCACAACTTTCACTACATTTCTGATAGCTGAAAGAGATAGGGTGTCTCCTTTGAGACCAACAATTTGAATGTCAGAAGCAGAGGTCTGCTGAGTGACCTGTGTCCTCACCAACATCTGTGTATTGGTAACAGTGGCAGGTAGGCTGGAATTTGTGGTGGCCTCAAGAGGGGTTATGCCCGATGATTCAGCCCTAGGAGTCTCCAGCTCAGGAGGCTGCAAAGGTACCTCACCTGCATCATCGGTTGACTTAGGGACTAGGGACAGAGCTTAGAAATGTCAGGAGTCCTTGATCTTTTTTTTTCCATTGCAACACCTCTGTGGAAACCTAAGACAAGGACTCCATATCACTGGCTAATACCTTGGCCCTACATTTGAGGATTTTCGCATAGAATTTTGTACAGTCAGGACAGTTAGAGACATCATGTTGAGGGCCCGAGCAGAACATACAAATTAAGTGAAAATCTTTACATGAGATTTCCTTCCTACACTTTAAACAACTGTTAACATTTTTAAATATTACATTAATAGAGAAAAATCCCCAAAGGGGTAATTATCTGATTGGAAGAAGGCGACACTGGAAAAATAAACTGACCAATCGATTGTGAGCATTTTAAACACATGAAGTGTGGCAGACTGCATGGTTAGAAGTAACTGAAGATGACACCAACAGGTGCCCTTCTTATACCCTGACATCCAGATGTCTGTCTCCGGATGTCTGTCTCCAGACGTCCATCAGCTAGAGGTGATGAAATGACTCTGGAAATCAGGCCAGTCGCAGGTTTCTGCATGGCAGGAAGACCCTTGAATCAGTACTGTAATACTGACTAAGAAGAACATATCAGGTTATTCCATGTCAGTAGCAGTTTATTCTTATTTATTGCTTTTCATCAATCTTCAATCAACTTTAAAATGCAAGTCTACAGCACAGACCCAGGGAGAATACATCCATGTAGTCAGGTTTGCAATCAAGCAACATAAACTTTTACACAGGATGTTTATCATCAGTGGTAAATGTCATAGTGTGAGCAAAATAAAAGTAGCACTATAGGTCAGTGTATGAAAATATGAATGATACAGAATGTAAAGTAGTGCACACAGATGGCACTTGTAAGGATTGTGTGCAGTACATTGTGCAAATGTACAGAACTTTAAGAGCTGGTTACAACAAGAACACTGAGATTTATGGGCTAAAGATAAAATAAATTCCAGTTCAGCTGCCATAGCTGAAGTGCAGGCAGTGAAGTTACCAAATTTTCAGAAACAGTATCTTATTCTCAGAAAATCTGGGAGTGGCCAGTAAGAAAAAAAGCAACAGTTTCAGGCTAGTACGCATTTACCATTCTGGAAGCACATGTTGCGTATGATACACCAGAAATGACAGTTAGTTTAATTCATAGAATAAATGGTTTACAGTTACAGATCTGGCAAATGATTTTTTATGTTATTGTTTTGTTTAGCAGACATTAAGACCTTTGAATTAATGCTGCAATGCATAAATAATATCTTGATACAGACAGAGCTATAAAAACATTCACATGATGTTTTGTTAATTTACAGAAGGTAGAATTTAAAGTCAATTTTACATTTTAAAAGTGACAGTACAGTCAAAAGTTCAGATCCCATGCAATAAATGAGTACACCATAAATACTATGTTCTATTAAAGCCACAGGTTCAAATCTCATGTTATACTTGTAAAAAGGACAGACAATTAAATTTCCTAAATCAGATCAGTTCAGCTCTAGTAATAAATGTGTATATATAAACAGTTCAAAATTATATATATTTCATGCAGAAACTGCAGTTTACCAAGCACACCAAAGGCATGGACTTACATAACTGAGTTATCAGATTACAGGCCAGCTCATCTCTGAGATGAATTAAAGACAGTACTGTATGCCATACAAGGTGTGATAAAGATCAGTTAAATATTATTAGTGACAGCTTTATGCAGTAACAGTTCTTATTATTTATCCAAGAAAATTGTAGACATTAATGATAAATCCTTGCAGCATTCGATAGTACTGAAAGAGTTAAATGATGTCAGCTGAGAAAACAATTACATGTAAAGAAGCAGGCAGAGACCAGGTCACAGCTTTAACACAGAAAGTTCAACAGTTAAGATTAATTTTACAGATGTGCAGAAATACCAAAAAAAATTGAAATATTAATACAGTGTCAGATTACTGCTTCAGTTTCATTTGCGGTTATGACACGGAAAGCAATGCCACTGAGGTTTCCATTTGATTTAATAATGAAGTTAAAGCCTTTCCAATTCACTGTAGTACATTATCAGTTCAGTGTCAGACTTTCAAGAATGTATTTATTAGTAACATAAGTCTAGTTCACTATAGTACATTATAGGTTCATAGGTTCATCATCTATGAGCCTATAGTACATTATCAGTTTATTTACAGACTTACATGAGTCTATTAACAACATATGTTTATTCCATGCAGAAAAATTAGTCAGGTCAACAAGCAATGTCAATTGGTTTATAATTGTTAAAGCTGCAAATGTTGTTTTAATGACCTGATACTGTTTTTTTGTGTTCTGCGCACCTACAAAAAGACACACTGTCAGTTTTGGATATTTAAATAATTTCCAGTTTGAGTTTCCAGAATGCATGTTTAAGTCCAGTCAAGAAAAAAATATTAAATCAACCACCCAGCCCACATTACATGGGAAAGAGGGGAGGGGTTAAAAGGCCTAAGTGGAAACAAGGACATTGGGACTCTAAAGTGGTCCTTCCAATACCTCAGCAGTGACTGGAACAATGCTGAGTAAGGCCTAAACTTGGCAAGACCTGTGCAGAGCAACTCAAGTATCTAAAGAAAGACAAGACCACCAAAGCCAGCTTCAATGTTTGTTTAAATGTGTTTCAGTTTTCTAAAATCTTTAACATTAAAATGTGTATATAACAGATGTCCATTCATGCAGAATAGAGTTAAAGCAAGTATGCAAATGGTTTCATGTTTTCAGCCAATTGTATAACAGTACTAGTTTTAAGTTTATGTTTTTATCTGTGTTTAGGTAATACTGACAGAAAAAAATGTATTCTTTTACTAACAGTTTAGTCTCCAGAATATATTTACCAGATTTCAGTCTATGCTTTTGTCTGTGTTCATGTAACACTGGCAGAAAAGGTATTCCTTTAGTATTAGTTTAGGTACTTTCCAGAATATAACATTTCTACACATCTGTATTAGATGTTCAGTATAAGTATGCATTCATTTAATGTAAATTTCAGTCAAGTTTCAGAATATGACATTCATAGTTATGAGATCAGTATTGTACATTTCAGTCAGATTTCAGAATATAACATTCATAGTCAGCTAAACACGTCTAACAGCATTACTAGACTGTTTACAACAAGCCACCCTAGTGGAATCACAAAATCAATCGGCTATATAACAGGAGGAAGTAAATCATGGCAAAATTTAGGAGGTGCAGCACCCAGCAGAATTAAAGCACTCACAAACTAAACAAATAACTCAGAGGACAAATAAAGTCTACCAAAGCCAACTTTGAGGTAAGTTTGGCCTCCCAGGTCAAGGACAAGCACAAAGCATTCTTTAGCTATGTCTGCAACTTCAAAGGCAATGTACAGTTGTGTGCAGAGCTCATTGCAAATGGAGCCATCTATACTGAGCCAGAAGATATAGCAAACCTCCTGGCTGATAAATTCAGCTCCAAGTTTCCCCCTCAAACTTTCCTCAGGAAATATCATCAAATATAACTCCCCCTGCTATCACTAGGGAATAGGTCCTTAATGCTCTCTCTAAGACCAAAACACTGCATCAATGGGCCCAGACAATATCCCAGGATGCCTTCTAAATAGCATGAAACATGATCTATCAGGGCTTCTGGAATTACTATTTAACTGTAGCTTACAAACAGGCTTCCTACCTCATGAATGCAGAAAGGCAACAATCATCCCTCTGCACAAAGGTGGGCCATCTACAAACCCTGGAAACTACAGACCCATAAGTCTCACTAGTCTTATATGTAAAGCCATGGAAAGAATTATCATGGAGATGATCAACAGATATAGTAAACCTCCAGACACCGGACCCAACCCAGTTTGGTTTCGTCAAGGGCAGATCATGCCTACTCAACCTGGTGGACTTCTTTGAGAAGGTCACCAAAGCAATGGATGAGGGCAAAGTCATTCACACTGCCTACCTTGACCTGGCCAATATTTGACACAATACCTCACATTCAGGTATTGTTGACAAACTCATGAAGTTGGGTACAAACCCATATGTCACCCAGTGGATAGCCAACTGGCTCACAGGACCCAGGAAGCTAGAATTGGGGAGTCCCCCTCTACAAAGAAGCCAGTCACAAGTGGAGTCCCTTACGGATCAGTCCTTGGACCACTCCTTTTTGGCATTTACTTCTCAGAAGTCAAGGCCAATGTCAGTGGTCTCTGGCTGACTAAATTTGGAGATGATTGCAAATTAGGAGCTGTCATTGAATCTCACAATGACACAAATGTTCTGCAGGAGGAGTGCCACAGACAAACAACTGATGTCAGTGCCATGGACTAAAACTAAATGCCAAGAAATGCATAATAGTATCCTTTGGAAAGTCATCCATCCCTGGTAACTATCATATTGACAACACATCCCGCAGAGTTGACCCAGTAGTCAGGGACTTAGGGACACACGCAGCTAATAATCTAGCCTTTGATCATGATGTGTTTACAGTGGTGAGGAAATCATTCTATGTTGCATGACTTATAAACAAATGTATGCAATCTAAGTCCAAAGAAGTCACTGTTCCACTGTATTCAGCATTCATCAGACCTTTCACTGAGTACAATGCCACTTTTGGTATGTACCTAACAAGACAAATTCAACGTTTAGAATGTCCAAAGAGGTTCCTCACTAAAAGATACAGGCTATAAGTATTATGTCCTACGCAGACCTCCTCAAGGCCCTATCTCTGTATTCCGTCTCCTACAGACTTTGGAGGGGAGATCTATGCCTGGCATACAGGGCATTATCAGACCCCACTCTGATGGACCTCCTGCATATCCACAAAACACACAGCATCAGAATTACCCATTCTAAAGACTTAAACCTTGCCTGTGATATAAATAGGACCTGGTGGAGAGAGAGTTATGTATCCTAAAGACTACTCAGTCTATGGAATAGGCTCTCCCATCCATGTGAAGCAGAGTTTCTCCATAACCCAATTCAAGTGCAAGTTGGACAACTGGATGGGAAACTGAAAATTCATCCCGGGTTTGGCACCTGTTTCTAACAGACAGAGGTAACCTGTAAATGGTTAATCTCCCAGGCCCATGCTTACACTTATCAAGAGTACCAGAACTTGTCAGAGATTTGGGATGCATGGCTAGGCTTAAAAAGGCCCTTGTGACCATTAGCCTAGTAAACACCTATGAACGACATGCAATTGCATCACAGTTCACATTATTCAGTCATTAGTTTTAAGAGTAAAGTGACAGAATTATTTGTAACAGGCTTATTAGGGTAAAGTGACAGAATTATTTGTAACAGGCTTATTAAAATAAGTTATCTACAGAACAAATCATAATAGTTATTTAATATAATTAAGGCATAACAGGTTAGGCTTAATTTGTTAATTCATTTACAGAAACAGTACACCTTACATAATTATTGTACATTAGACAG
Organism: Protopterus annectens; assembly: GCF_019279795.1. NCBI lineage: Eukaryota > Metazoa > Chordata > Ceratodontiformes > Protopteridae > Protopterus > Protopterus annectens. The sequence goes on along the minus strand of NC_056726.1, from coordinate 1,272,090,674 downwards.
AAAGTTAAAAAGACACTGACAGGGTAGGTAAAGTTATAGATCTGAAATACAGAAAACCATAGGTTTTAGTAAAGGTTACAGCACATAGATATTTACAGGATATTTAAGAGACAGATTTAAAAGGCAGATATATTACAGCACATAAAAATTAAAAAGTTAAGTAGGAAGAATTATTTGTAATAAATTTAGGTGAGGATTTGCAGACTCAGATTAATACAATATATGGTAATTATGCTTCACGATACATATATTACCAGTTAAAACATGTTAAAAGAATTGCCCAGTTATAAATAAATCATAGAGACTTCAATCTACACAGACCATAAAGGTTCAAGTGACACCTAGTGGTCCAAATTGAAATTGCAAGTTTATTTACCAGATAAAACTTACTTTATATTGTTTCTAGTGAGCATTACAGTAGCTTTCACAGATCATATTAATAGATTTATAAAGTAATTATAGAAGTAAATCCCGGTTCAGTAATTTCAGAGACAATTGTTGCAGAAAAAATCCTACATCAATATAGTTAGTAAAACAGACCTTGGACATGCCTGAAAAATGTAAGGTTAGGCCTGTGCCTTCATTTTATATTTCATATTTTAAATTAACTACAGAAAGATGGCTGTATGTGTTCAGGTACCTCAGGAGGAATTGTAAGATCAGCATTCATTTATTCTCTTTGCATAAGTCTAGAAATGCAGCCATATTAAAGCAGACCTTCATAATTTGCATACAGTTGTACTTGCAATCAGTGGAAATAACCTGCAGTCAAAAACAATGACAAAAACAGAATGTGCAGTACATTTAGTACAAACACATTTTGTTTGTATGGCACAAGGACTGGGAACCAAGGCTAAAGAGGCATGTAGAAATTTAAAGCATTTTGGTTGTTGTTTTTTGTCTTTTCGGCTTTTCCCGGTTAGGGGTCGCCACAGCGGAACTCCGGTCCGCTAATGATTGGCAGTAGATTTTTATGGTGCCGAGTTGCCAGCCCGACGCCCAACCTTCAGTGAAGGCACGCCCATTCACGCATGTCTTTCGGAGGCCATTCGACCGCGGGGAGGACATGCAGACTCCACACAGAAGGCACTCCAGCCGAGAATCGAACAGGAGAACCTCTTGCTGTGAGGCAACAACACTACCACTGTACCACCACGTCTATAAATTTAAAGCATTTGCATATAAATAAGAGACTGGCACTTGTTCAACACCATTCTGGGTATTTTTTTTAGTGTTTCTTTTGTATTTTAATATTTGTTAACTGGGTTAGTCCGAATGAGCTAGAGTCCATATTTAGTGGAGGTCCGGAGAGAAAAGCTCCAAACAGAAAATTAACAAAAAAGTAAGAACATTAAGTATGAAAAGCTTCTAATACAAGACATGTAGGTGCCAATAAAATCAGAAAAATAGTAAGTAATATGCAGTTCATTGGTTACCAGTAAATATGCAATACAGCCATATACCGAACATTAGGTAGAATTAAGTGATCATACAAGGGGACATATTACCAACGGATCGTACTTTACTAAAACTACATGAAGAAGTAATCATGTGGTAGGGAGAAATTGGGAAGCAAAGGAGCAGGAAGTATGGAATAGAAGTATAACCAGGTGAAGTTCTTAAGGGTTGAAAAGACTGTGCAATCAAGAAGCATTGGTAAAAGGAGGAGAAATCAGTAAGTGTGAGAGCAACTATAGATTAGAGGTACAGACAGGTATAGTACATACGGTGGAATACAGACAGAAGGGAAAGGACATAGATGGAAATTTATTTGGGATAAGTATTCATATGTGCAGGGGTGGTAACAAGATGATGGACAGGAGGATTATAAGATACATATCTTAAAGGAGTGGTGCTGAAGGGAGTTATTTTGGACTTTGCCAGGAACAAATCCATGAGTTCAACAGAGTGTCTTTTACATTTTTTTAAAGATGTTGCTGTTGGCTATAGCTCTGACCCTCAGAGGAAGTTTGTTCCAGGGTAGGGCAATTGAGTAGCTGTAAAGAAGATGGCCAGTAGTTCTTTTGGGTTCATATAGTTCCAACAGAAGTTAGGTTGAGCTTCTAAGAAAGCACTTGGGAGTATAGTAGGTGATGAGGGATGAGATGGAGAGGCAGGAAGTGGGTCTATTGAGAATGGAGTGAGTAAGGAGTAACTGAGTTAGTAGTAGTTGTTGGGGTAGTTCTAACCAATGTAGGTATTGGAGAGAGAGAGAGGCAGTGGTGAGAGTTGTAGGGTCGGTTTGCAGCAAACCTGGCAACTTTGTTATAAATGAGTTCCAGCTTGGATTTTAGTGAGGATTGCAAGTTGGTTAAGACTGGTAGACTGGGAAGAAGGTAGGCATGGGCAAGGGAAAGACTAGAGTCTTTGAAGAGGATTTTTTTATTCCTATATAGTTTTCGGTAAACCATCTTTTGACTGATTTGAAAGAGTTTTGGGTAGAGTGTGAAGGTGGGAGAGATTGGCAGACATGGAGACTATTGTGGAATCATCAGCATATTGAATGAGAGAGGAGTGACAGCAGGAAGTGTGGAGATAGTGAAGATGTTGAATAGTAGTGGGTCAGTGATGGAGCCCTGCAGTACACCTATTTGGACTGGGAAGATGGGTGAGGAGGAGCTGAGCCACTTGAAAGACTGCAGCCTGTTGGTAAGGTAGCTGGAGAACCAATTAAGAGTATGGCTGGAGAGACTGATTTTCGATAGTTTGGTCAGATGATTGGTGTGAGAGACAGTGTTAAAGGCTTTAGATAGGTCAAGGAATAGACAGAAGACTAGTTTATTGTTGCTATGATTCAGGTAGAAGCTATGTTGGGTAGTAGTGAATAGGTTTTCCTGTAGAAGATAATCTAAGAGTTGCTTATGTATGCATCTTTCAAGAATTTTTGATAGGGGGATAGGATGGCTATGGGACTGTAGCTAGAGGGGTCAGTGAAGTGGCCTCCTTTGTGGATTATTATAATGTAGAAATTCTTCCAGATAGCAGGGACTGTAGATTCTTGTATTGATCTGTTGATCAGAATAGAGATTGGGAAGGCTATATAGCTAGCTGCAAGTTTTAAGAAGAGGGAAGGTAGATTATCAGTCGGGGGACAGCAGGGGCTTTAGTTTGCTAAGTAGAGTTTTATGTAGGCTGTGGGGACTGGCTTGAGTGAGGAGGAGGTATTGTGGGTTGATGAAGGGGGTGGAATTGAGAGGTTGGAGGTGTGATTATTCTGTGTTAGTTTGCTGATGGAGTCGAAGTAGGAGTTACGAAAGGTGGCAGTTTCAAGGGGAGAGTTGTTAGGGCAGGGGTTGGGGCTACCTAGGTCGAGAATGTTGTTGATTGTATTCCAACTGTTTTTGTAGGATTGATGTGGTGGTTAGATTATGGCTTTAGACAGAAGTTTTTATTATTGGCATGGTTTTTGGTAAGGTTCTGGAGTTTTTATAAGTTTGGAGGTGTATATGGGATTTGTTTTTTAGCCAATTTTTACAAGCATTATCTCTGTTGTGCATTAGAGAATGAGTGGACTGTGAAAGCCGGGGAGCAGAGAGAAATTTTACTCTTAATTTCCTAGGGGAAGCAAGGGAGTTTAGGATGTCTAGAAAAATCAGGATGAAGTTGTGTACGGCCTCATCAAGGGGTAAGTTGAAAAGGAAGGACCAGTTTATGGAGGGAAAGTCTACCATTAGATACACTGGGGTTAGAGTTAGCGAGATTACAAGACTCTTTTTATTTGTGAATCATACTTAGTTGAAGAGAGAATCTTTGAATGGAGGTAGGCAGGTAGTCACTTACAGAATCAGGCAGTGTGCTGGGGTGTGTAAAGGTCAGGGTTAGATGCCAGGATCCAGTCAAGAATAGCACTGGAGTTGGTCAGTATGTTGAAGCGGGTAGGGGTAGAAATTAGTTGGGAGAAGCCATGAAGATTTATGCTAGAGTTCGGGGAGTCAGCGATCAAGGTATTCCAATCAATGCTATCACCACCCAGGATTACTGGATTGTGATAAGTAATGTGAGAGATCCAAGATAGAACACATTTGAGCCTGGAGATATTACTACCTGGAGGGATGTATATAGCAACAATTGTAAGTTTTTTTGATTGTTCAGTTTGCAATTTATTATTAGTAGTTCTGCAGGGTGAAAGTTAGGGAGTGAGAAAGACAAGTGGGACAAAGTTGATCAGTGTGGAGTACAGCAGCACCACCTCCTTTTTTGTGGAACCCTATCCAGGCAGAAGATATTATATCCAGGGGGTAGAATTTCAATATCAGTGATATGGGGTTTAAGCCAGGTTTCAGACAGAGTTACTATGTCTGGAGTATGATGGGCTATCTATAAGTGGAATTCACTGACTTTGTTGAGAATGCTGTGGATGTTCATTGAGAATATGGTTAATCACTTAGAGGTGGAAGAGGGGTGAGGGGGAGTTGTGGTTTTGTGTAAAATATTTTTTGGTGTGAATAATATTGTGTGCTGGCCTTTTAAGTAAGTAGGGACTTAATTACAAACGGGTGGGGATGTAAGTGATATAAAAGGGGTATGTAGTTATGCAACATTAGTTCTGAAAAAGTCCTATTTGTAACAGGACGAAACCTAGGTTAACTTGTCTATCATTTCATTGTGCTGCAATAAAGGTTTGGTTCCAGCTCTGTGCATCAGAGGTATTTCTCCTTTTCTTGTTGGAGTTGTTGGAGAGGGTGGATAAGGAACGGGTAGGGGGCAGTGGAAATGAGATGGGGCAGAGATGGGGTGAATATCACCTGAAAGTAATAAATTTTGGGAGAACAAAGTTAGTAGAACAATGGTACAGTGGCATGTGTAGCACTTAGGTTTAGATTTGATGAGGTGTAGGACTAATTTGATCTTGTGTAAGAGTATGTTTGAGGGATTGAATAATGAGGGAACTAATGAGAACATGTGGATGTTTCAATAATCCTTCGTGGGTGAGTGAGAATAGGAGGTAAGTTTCTGGGAGACAGATTAGCATGGCAAGGAGCTGAAGAAGAAGAGGAGTAGTAATAAAGATGAGAAGCATGTTATGGGAGGGTGATGAAGTAGTAGAGGAGATAGTTTGTGAGGGAAAAGTTGGACAGAAAGCTGGGGTGTTATGTGAAGAAATGAGTTGGGTAGAGGAGATAGGGGAGTAGATGAAATGTGTACTGAGAGAGCTGGGGTGAGGATGAGGTACAACAATGAAGAAATGTAGTGGAAGACCTTTAAAATAGTGAGTTAGGGAGATAGAAGTATGGAGGAGTGATGTGACAAGGTAGAGCTGCTAGGCAGGTGTGGTACAGTTGGAGAAGAGATATGGTGATTGGAGGGTGTGAACAGGAAGACAAGGGGTTGGACAAAAGGAATGGGTTATAAATTTAAAGTGAGGGTGGGTAGAAACTGGGGGTAGGGTAGGGGAGCAGAGTGAGCTCGAGCAAAGCGAGGGTGAAAAGATTGAGCAGAACCTGGCTAGAAGACCACATCTGAAAGAACCAATCAGGAATAGCAGGTCAGTGCTAAGCACAGCACTAAGAAGCACTGACAGTCAAGCTGTAAGTTTGTCTGATGAACTTAAACTGACATACAGAAGTACAGACAGCACCTGCTATGTATATCAGGCAGGGATAATTTCAATTTAAAGTAAATATTGGGTTTAAGTAACAACTGTTGAGCGGGAAGTCAGTTAGATGACTGTAGGTAGATGCCATTAAGAAAGTTAGTGTAACTCTTTGAGGGAGGGAAGCTCTGGTGAAACACTGGGGAGGGGGCCCCAGGAATAACTGTCCTAGCTTAGTGGGCACACTACTTAATAGTAAGCACAACAGAGTTTAGACATCACTTAGCAGATAAAAATTGCAAGGCAAAGGACATACTTAGTAGAAAAGAATAATTGTTCCAAGCAGATTGACCACTGTCTGAAGGTTTAGAGGTGAGGTTTATAGTAGAGTAGAACAGCGAACGTGAAGGGAACAGCTTGCACAATAAAAGGAAGTTTTACCCATACTGACTACAGATAAAAAGGAGAGAAACACACATTTAATTAGGAGGGAAATTAGAGATATATGATATGCTTCAGTAAGAAACAGCTTTAAATAAGTTATAATTTATTATAGCAAAGACATGACATGGCAACTATTCCACTGAATTGATAAAACATCTGCAGAGTATGAAAATCTGACTCTGAAACATAGTTAAGAAAATAAAGTGCTACTGTTGCATTATATTCCCATTCTTAGCCACTAGCATACATCACCTTTGTACATCAGGGCAATAACAGGAGAAAGTAAATTACATTACACAACTAATAATGAAAATGTGAGCAGTAAGATCAATAGTTCAGCCAGCTGTAAACGTTAAATTGTAAGTTCACTAATGGTAGTGTATGCAAAGAAAATACCATTGCTACACAACACGAGTAGAGAGGCCAGGATCAGAAAGGAACATAAATTCCCTAGCACACTCAACTACTTAATTCTCTGGCTTGAACTACTACTTGATAGTCTGCAATTTTAAAACTGAAGCTGGCTCTGTAGCAGAAACACATTTACTGATCTGAAAGAGTAAACACAATTAATATTCAAGTAGTTAGGCACTAATTATTTAAATACAGTAGAGTGCTTACAGTAATTGCACATAACTTTATTTCAAGTAATTAATGTACAGCAGAAAATGACTTAAATGGCGAGCACACAGTGCAAGGGATGGGGTGGGGACACTGCATCTCCTTAGGGTAATATAAAAATGGCGCCAGGAGGGGAAACAGAAATGTATAACCTATAATCGGAAGCAGAAGGAAAGGGAGGGGATGGGATGAGGTGAAACTACAAGCCTATCTGCAGTGCAGTGAAACTTGCAGTAATAATACATTAAAGAGAAAACCTGGCCAAAAGACAGTGTCTGCAAGAATCAATTAGGAACAGCAGGTCAGTGCTAAGCATGGCACTAAGAAGCACTGAAAGTCAAGCTCTTAAGTTTCTCTGATTAACTTAAATTGACATACTCAAGTACAGACAGCACTTGGTATGTATAGCAGGCAGGGATCATTTCTGCTTAAAGTAAATATGGGATTTAAGTAGCAACTGTTGGAAGGGAAGTCAGTTAGATGACTGTAGGTAGTTGTCATAAAGAAAGTCAGTGTTATTCTTTGAAGGAGGGAAGCTCAGGTGAAACATGAGGGGGGGCAGGAATAAGCACCCTAGCTTAGTGTGCATTCCACTTAACAGTAAGCTCAACAGAGTTTAGACATCACCTATCAAATAAAAACTGTGGAGCAAAGGACATACTTAGTCGAAAAGAATAATTGTTTTGAGCAGATTATTACTAATTAACAGATAAAGACAGTCATTCCAGTTTCTTCCATTTATTTCCAGTTCATACCAGTATTCTACAGTCCTATCAATTCTTACAGTCAGTAATGTGCATTAACTTTCTTAATAATGTGATGCCCCACCACTGGACCGGTAATCAAGGAGCCTCAATCCTCACCACTAGCACCAGTGGGGGACGTACATTGGGAGGATGAGAAGTACACACAGTATTTCCAGATGCAGCTCTCTGCATCAAGTAGAATTTCCCTTAAGAGCACAAAGAGACAACAGTCAGTCCAGGGATGGTTTCTCCCTCTTTCTCCAGATCCCCAGTAAGACTGCACATTGGCACAGCTATAGCATTGAGATCTCAGCTGAGTGACCAAGCCAAGACCTCCAGCACCCTCTTTGTTCAACCAGTGCTTCATGTCCCTGCTCAAGTAGCAGACATATACACACTTTGAGGTTTGATTTATAGACAGAAGCACACATCTGGGAAAGGCTGGCACAGGTTTACTAGCTATGCCCCCTTCTGCCCAGACTATAAGGTAGTTACTACTTCCACCAGCCAACTCTTTATCAGCTACTTTAAGGCCCTTAACAAAGGGTGTCCAATTCTACTGTCTAATGTTACTGTTAATACAAATGGCAGTTTGACCAAGAGCAAGACTATTAGGAGTGAGTGTCCCATACAGTGTCATTAAATAAATATGCAAGTACTCTTAGAGCTTAAATATGTCTCTCAGATAGCCACAATGAAAGGTTTAAATATATTTAATGATAAATAATAAAAAAATAAAAAAATACTCAGTATTTAATTACAGTAACATCAGAGTTCAAAATCATCACAAGAAATATTTAAATCAACATTGCAGGACAGTCTCAAATAAATAAAGAAAAATATCTAAATTAAGCTTTGTTACATTCTTGACTATATCTACAAAATTACTATATCCTAGTTAACTTACTCACAGAGCAAGCGAGCCAGATGTGGTGAATGGGTCTCAGCTGTCAGGTCAAAGACAAAACACAGAATATTCAGTCTCTCGCAGAGAGTTCTTAAATTAATATCTCAAATATTACTGCAGGGATAGCTTGCAGAATGACGTAATTTCTTGTCATCTGACTTCAGTTCCCAGGCTCAACACAAGCACTGATGCCAGCTGGTAGCATTTAGCATCTACCTGTGAAAAAAAATAGACCTCAGATCTTTTGGCAAATGATGGAAGTCGTATAATAATTTATATTCCTCCACATTTAAAGACGATACAAAAAACTTCTCTAGTACAGACATTGTCTCCTGTGGAACTGAAACTGAAAGATAACATCTTTTTATGGTCCATCCATAAAGTAATTTAATTTCAACTATTTTTCTGAAGTTAACCTCTTGTATTATAGTTTCCACTGTTAAAATATACATTTAAGCAGTTAAAATATTGCAGGTACATTTCTGTTCTATTCCAGTAGGGCATGCTGTGGTTACATTTTAGCTCAGTACTTTACAAAATATCTCTTCAGCACATCTGTAAAAAAACATCTTATATGGCATATAGTACTAATGCATTTGTAACACAAGCATATGAATCATGTTGGTATTCACAAACAACATATAATTACTTACAAAATTCCAGATAGCTGGGCTGGCAGTATATCCTTTCATGACACCCCCCCCCACTTGAAGACTCAAGCTAGTTTTTCAAATGACCCTTGAGAAAAATTGCTTGAGAGGTTGAGCCTATCTGGGAATACATTATCCCATTCCCTGTCTTGAGATTCCAGCTGCCTTGGCACTGCTGAACCCAGTACAGTGCTGCACTGCCCTATCATATGCCTGCAATCCTAAGCTCCACCACAGTAATTTCATATTTTTCTGCCTGGCTCCCTGTAGCCATAGATCCCCCTCAGGGTCCTCCAGCCCCTTACTGCAACTATTTAGCACCAGAGCCTCCCTTATCATGGTAAGGATTCATAGTGTTAACATGGTAAGATTCGTCCCCCTACTTCTGGCCTAGCAGTGCTACAATGTAGTTAACATCACTGACTTTCCTTACCACTTTGAAGGGTCTCTCCCAAGCTAGGCAGCTTGTTGTGTCTGACAGGAATAAGAACCATAACCTGCTGCCCTACAGCATACTCTCTATCTTGAGCATTCCTGTCATACCAGACCTTTTTCTGTTGTTGGGCTTCTGCCTGAGCCAATCCCATGAGTGCCCCGAGTCTTGTTCTGAGATTTAGGACATATGCTACAATAGACTCCTTGTGGGATTCACACACACCCTCCCACTCATCACAAATCAAATCTAGAGGTCCCCTCAACCTATGCTCATACAGCAACTGAAAGGGTGAAAAACCTGTGGATTCCTGGGGCACCTTCTCTGTAAGCAAACAACAAATGGGGCAGATATTTGTTCCACCACTATTAAATTGGTCTGCAAATGCCCGTAGCATGGTCTTGAGTGTAGAGTTTAACCTCTCAACAAGACCATTAGACCGAGGATGGTAGGGGGTGGCCTTCAAGTGCTTCCACAGATAAGCCGGCAGGTCTGACATGAAATTGGCTCTTCTGTCAGCCAGTATTTCTTTTGGAAAGCCTACCCTGCTGAAAATTTCTAAGAAAGCACTTGCCACCTTTTCTGCCTCAATGGAGGACAGGGCCACCACTTCAGGGTATCTGGTACCATATTCTACTACCACTAGGATATACGTTTTCCCTGTGGAACTTGAAGAACTTAGAGGCCCCACAATATCCATAGCTACCCTCTGAAACGGCTCCTCAATCACAGGCAAAGACATCAAAGGAGCCTAGGTCTTGTCTCCTGCCACACCTACCTTTTGGCACTGCTCACAGATCCTGCAGTGCCTTGTTACATCTCTGGGAATCCTGGGGCAATACAAGTTCTGCATAATATGTCTCTTTGTATGCTTTATGCCCATATGACCTGCAAAGGAACCATCATGGGCTATGGCTAGAAGTGCCAAATGGTAGGCTCTGTGCACTACCAACTGCTGTATTCTCGCACACTTCAGCCCCTCCTCAGGGGTCCACTCTCTGTACAGTAGCCCTTTTGTCCCAGTATACAGATTCCCCCTTCCATTGAGAATCAGATGCCTCACTATCTACCTCTTTCCGGCCTTGTAATGTAGGGTCTAAGAGCTGAGCCTGTCTCAACTCTGTAACCCTTCCCAGCTCCCCCTCCACAGGAAGTCTGGTATTCTCTGACAGCGGTGACTCACTGTCAGCCTGGGTACTACTATTCACCTCTGTCCTTGCAGTCACTCTGTCCAAGGGAACATCAGTACCCACAAGCAGCTGTGGCTCACCTTCAGTCTCACTGTTACAGGGTAGCTCCCTCTATGAAGTAACCACCACACAAGTCCTAGCTTCAAGTATGCAGTGAGTCTGGTTCCCCCCCAGGCTACCAAACCCACATGCTTGTCTTCACGCTTGAATGTGTGCAACTGCATGCAAACATGGTACTGTATTATCAAAATCATTCCCTATCAGGACATCTGCAGGGATATCCTCAAACACACCGAGTTGCCTGCTTCTTTTTCCACCCTCCCAGTCAAGGTGAACCCTATCCAAAAGTATTTGGAATGGGGTCCCTCCTAAAGCTCTAACTGGAGTAGATTGCCCAAGCAAGTAGTGCTCCTCTTTAACCACTGCAGACTTCATAATGGTTAGGTCATAGGCTGTGTCACCCTTAGCAGTGGCCCGTTTCCTATCTACTACGATAGGATGTAACCTCTTGTAGTAGTTTAGTACCCTTGTCTCCAGACAACTTACTGCTGGCATTCTGTCATTCCCACTTACTGGGTCTTCCATCTTTTGTTCCTCAACTTACCTCCATGGACATCTATATGTTACGTGGACCCACTGGTTGCATTTAAAACATTTAACCCTTGGTCCTGGCCATGTACCTGGAGTAGTGGCTTCTCCTGCTACTGGCGGACTCTGTTAGAGGGGTCTAAGGTGCCCACCATGGATTCTCTTAGACCCATGAGCAGCACTGGGTATGCCTTTCCTGTGCAGTGATGCCCTGATTGCTAGGTATAGGTCTCCCTTTTTCCCCAAATCATCCCCTGTGTTACATTCCCTATATAGATTCTCATGTCCTCAGGCAAAGTGCTAAGGATGTCTTCCCTCACCAAAAGGTCTGCCAGCACTTCAAAAGTGGTGACCTGACATGCACTCATGCATCCATGAAAATAAGTGCTTAACTCAGCAATATATTCACACACACTTTCATCTGCCTTGCATCTATGCTCACAGAACTTTTTTCTGTAAGCTTCAGGTGATAACTTAAAACACTCTAACAAACAATTTTTAACTGCACTATAATTTAAGCAATCAGTATCAGACAATTTAGAAACAGCAGTTACAGCTTTACCATGGAGTAAAGGGGTCAGGAACCATACCCAGAGCCCTTGGTCACCATTATACTGTTTACAAACCCTTTCAAACATGTGAATAAAACTGTCAAAATTATCACCCTCTGTAAATTGTGGAAGAAACCTGCCGACCTTTGCTGCTTCCAGGGTTCGGTTACTCCCCTCCCCATTACTTCCATGACCCTCGCAAAAACTCAGCATCTCCTTTTCATGCTGCCTCTGCTTCTCCATTTCCTTGGCTTCCAGACATCTGTTTCTCATTTTCTGCAGCCTCCAGATGTCTCAGTCTCTCCTGCACCCTCTGTCCAACCAGTGTTTCATGTCCCTGCCCAAGTAGCTGACACGCACACACACTTTGAGGTTTGATTTATACATAGACACATGCACATGGAAAGGCTGACACAGGTTTACTAGCTATGCCCCCCTTATTAATTAATTAATTAATTAATTAATTAATTAATTAATTAATTAATTAATTTACTTCCGTTTGATGACCAGGGAGGTCCACTGGGCTCAGGGAGCCCATTTTCAGTGGAGGCCCGGGAAGAAAATCTCCGCATTACATAGTGTTATACACAGCTATTCACATATAAAATCAAATTAAATGAGGTAAAGAATACAATTAAATAAGTTTGTGTTACACAGTGTGTTCACAGTTACAATCAAAGTAAAGAGAAACACAATTGAAAAATGAATTTGAGTCAGAGAACAACATAAATTATATGGTTTCATGGTGTCAAGTATTTATGAAGGTATGATATACAGTAGGAAAAGGGAAATTATTGAGAAGAAATTGTAGATGCAGATTTATTTTAAGCTAAAGCACAGGAATATATTCCCAGGTTAGAAGGTATCTGAAGTGTAGGGAGGCAGAGGCAACTGAGAATGAGGGGGAAAAGAGACGAGAAGAGAAAGAGACCAGAGGTGGTAGAGGTTAATGTGGGTTGTATAGGTGAGTTTACTTTTACTGTTACATCAGGTTAGGCTTAGGCTCAGAGGTAAAGAAAAGCTTATGGGGAGAGAGCAGCATAAGGCTATGTGGGGAGAGAACAGTTGCTTTTCCATTTGGAAGAAAGATAGGAGTGTAGAAGAGTTATAAAAGTTTCAAAGCTTTCACAAGTCCTTAGGGAGGATGGCAAGGAATTCCATTTTTTAGCTAAAGAAAAGGATAGCAGATACTGTCCAGCAGGACAACTGGGTTTACGGACAGTGATTAGGTTTTGGTGGGATGATCTTAGAGATCTTGGAGGGGAGTATGGTTGGAAGACATTGGTTAGGGCTGGGCACTTAGTAGATTGAAAAATTAGTTTATGGGCTGTTGTAATTTGGAGATAATCTAGATGGTTGGGGAGTTCAAGCCAGTTTAACAAATGAAGGGCAGTACAATGATGGGAGGAGAATTTGGCTTTGGTGGCAAATTTAGAAATTTTATTATAGCAGACTTCCACTTTGGAGGAGGGAGATGCAGATAGGTTTGATAGGAGAGGAGCACCATATAAAAGTGAGGGGAGCAGATAGGTGGTGGCAAGGGTTTGTCTGGTGAGAGGGGAAAGGAAGTGGATGTTTCTGTATAGCATACCAAGTTTAACATGAGTTTTCTTAATGTTTTGATGGATGTGAGTATCAAATTTTAGGTGTTCATCAATAGTTTCCCAAGAAGTTTAGCGAAGGGAGCAACCTCTAAGGCAGTGTTGTTGTGGCTATTAATTTGGAAATATTTTTTATCAAGAGGGGAGGCTTTTGATGGAGAGAATAACAGAATTTTGGATTTGTTGGCATTTAGTGAGAGGTGGTTTTGGAGCATCCATTGTTCAGTGGAAGAGAAGGCAGTTTTGGTTATTATTTGCAGCTCAGGGAGGGTGGGGGCGCAGCAGATTAAAGCTGAATCGTCTGCATATTGTACAATTTTGGTATTGGGTATGGCTTTGTGGAAGTCATTAAGAAAGATATAGATCCCTGAGGTACCCCAGTGAGGGTTGGAAGGAAGGAGGAGGTGCCCTTCTCCCAGTTCATGGCCTGACACCGGTCAGAGAGGTAGCTTGAGAACCAAGGTAAAGAATGTTTGGAGAGATAGAGTCTAGAAAGGTGGTTTAAGAGGTGGGTGTGGGAAATGGTATCGAATGCTTTGGACTGGTCTAGTAGAACTGTAGAGACAATTTTACCAGAGTCACGGGCTACATTTATTGTGTCTAAGAATGAGAGCAGGGTGGTGATAGTACTATGGCCAGGTCGGAAACCGTGTTGGGTTGGAGTACTTAGTTGATGCAAGGCTAGGAGTGGCATAAGCTGTAGGTGGATGCATTTCTCTTGGATTTTAGAGATAGGGAAGAGGATACCTATGGGGCGGAAATTAGAGATGCTATTGTTTTTGCCTCCCTTATGGAGAGATAGGATAAAGGCAGCATGTCATAGTTTGGGCACATAATATTCCTGTATGGATCTGTTGATTAAGATGCTGATGGGAAGAGCAATACTGTCTGCGGTTATTTTTAGGAAGGAAGATGGAATATTGTCAGGGGCATTGGAGCATGGTTTTAATTTAGTGAGTAAACTTTTTATGAGGGAGGTAGAGATGGGTTTAAGTTCAAATATTGGTGGGGGATTAGAAGCAGAGGGTTGTGTAGGGGGTATGGAAGACTGCATGGGTTGGGAGGATGGGTTGTTGTTAGGGAAGGTCTTGGTCAGGTCAGCGATAGAGTTGGTAAAGAAGGAGTTGAATAGGGAGTCAGGGTCAGACTTGCCCGAGTCAGGGCAGGGGTTATTTTTGGTACCTGGTTTGAGAAGAGAATTAATTGAGTTCCAGAAATGTTTGGGGTTTTTTGATTGGTTGGACTGGAGTTTAATATAGTAGGACTTTTTATCTCTAATGATATGTTTTTTTAACAAGGTTGAGAAGTTGTTTATATATAAGGAGAGTTTCTGACTGCTTATTTTGGTGGTAGGTTTTCCAGGATTTATCCCTTTCTAGCATAAGTTTTTTGCTGTCTTTGGTTAGCCAGGGGGTGGCCTTAGTTTTGACCCTCCTTGTTCTTGGAGGAGCTAGGGAGTTGAGGATGCCCAAGAAGGTAGAGTTGAAGAATTTGACGGCATTGTCTAGTGGTAGAGTTTTTAGGGGGTTCCAGTTTGTTTGTTTTAGGGTATCCAAGAAGGTTGTGGGGTTGAAGTTTGTGAGCTTATGGGTGTGGGTATATTGGTGTAGGTGAGGAGAGGAGTAAGTAGCTCTGTGGATGAAAGATGGCAAGTGGTCACCTATAGGGTCAGGAGTAGTGCCAAAGTCTGTGACTTTATTGGGGTCGGATACTAGGATCCAGTCTAGAGTTGTACCTGGTGGGTTAGTTTTGTTGGGTCTGGTGACAGAGTTAGTTAGTTGGGTAAAGTTGAATAGACTGATGGATATAGTGGGATGTGGGTTGTTGATTTTATTCCAGTCGATATTTACATCTCCACGTATAAAGGTCTTTAGTTTAATATTGGTAGAGGTCCAGAGGAGGATTTCTTCAAGTGTGGAGATGTTATTACCTGGGGGGGATGTAGAGGGCAATTATACATATGCTTTTATGGTTATTTAGTTTTAGAAGGCCTACTACTAGTTCAGCATTGTTGAATGGAGGACTAGGATTAGGGTAGGGAGATATGGACAGCAAGTTAAGAGTATATTAAGGCTACCCCACCCCCTTTTCTTTTTAAGTGGTCATGCCTCAGGGCTTGGAACCCGGGTGGTAGGATTTCAGAATCACAGATATGGGGTTTTAACCAAGTTTCGGAGATGGTTACAATATCGGGTAGGTTATGGTTAAGCCAGGCATGAAAGTGGGTTACTTTGTTCTTTAGACTTTGGGCATTCAAGGTGAAAAATTTGAGGTATTTGTGGTTAGTTTTATTGCTTGTAACAGTGGGGTTTGGAGAAGAGGAAGTATTTGGTCCAGGGTTTGGATGTATGTCCCCTGCTAAGCAGAGGAAGTTAAGGAAGGGTAGTGACATTTTTGATCTGGTCTTTAATAACTGTGGCCGGTAGGGAATTAGTTTTTGTTTGTGGTATGTAGGTTGGAGGGGGGACAAGCTTTAATTTGAAGTAGTGGAGGAGGTTGGTTTGGACTAGGGAGGCGGATATGTTGTGGAAGTGTTTTACAGTGGGATGAGGAAGAGGGGTGGGAGTGTGAGGGTTGGATAGGAAGGAGGGGTGAAGTTTGGTTAGAATGGTAGGAGGTAGCATGGTATAAAGAGAGTAAGACTAGAATGGTTGTGGTGTGTATGAGTATTTAGAGGGAGGAATGTGTAGGGCAGATAGGAGAGTATCAGATGAGGTAGACAAGGAGTACATGTGGACTTTGACTGGGGTTGGAGAGGTTGTGATTGGGAGATGGAGTTCAAAACGGAGGGGTTAGAGGGTGGAGATGATTGGTTGATTGTGCTATGAGAGTGGGGATGATTGGTGAGTGAATAGAGGGAGGGGATTGGTCAAATATAAATGTAGAAGTAGTGGAGGTGGATGGGAATTGGGGGCAGGGTAGGGGAGTGGAGTGAGCCCGCAGGGTGAATGGAGCGGGTAGAGTTGGAGAGAAGGTGGCTGGCTGAAACCAATCAGCTAGGTGAAGCAGAAAAGTGGGAGCCTGGAGGAAGGTGGAACAACAAGGTAAGACAAGGCTTGGGAGTGTGAGGGGAGATCAGGACTAAGCACAGGACAGAGCAGGCCAGTGGGGAAAATACTAAGAGGTTGGGGATGGTTACAGGAGATAAATGAGGGAGGTAGATAACTGGACTTTAAACTTTAGAATGTGAGTAGTGCCACCTAGTGGTTAGATAGTTTAATTACAGCTTAGTGGGTAAGTAGGGGTCAAGAGATAGACTGCTGTAGGCTGCTTAGCAAGCTCAGAGAAAGTACAGCCACTATGATAGTTTAGGTACTAGAAGCACTTTCAGTTACAATATGCAGCAGATCATACACTGGAAGCAATTCTTGAGGGGGGCTAGTTGTTGAGATGCTCTTCAGTGGGCTTTAGGAGGGTCCCGTAGAGAAATCCTTACAGGATAGGATGTCTAGTCTGTACTACTTAGGGTACAATGCAGCACGGGCACCTGTAGGGAAAAACAGAACAACACAAGCATTAGCTGAGTAGGAGATACAAAGATAGACACTTAGGGCTTCAGCTGGGAGAATAGTGAAAGAAGGTAGTGGAGGCCAACAGTCCAAACAACAGTTAGATATGTAGAAAATACAGGCTGGTGCTAGGTTAAGAGGCTAGTTCTACAGCAGAGATAACCATTTGGCATACACACTTTACACCATAAAATAGATTAACATTCAATTTAGATTACATCAGCAGAAAAATATCCATATAGCATACACACATTACACCACAGAACAATATATATTCAGTGTTAGGTTTTCATGGTTAGCGAGCATTCAGATCTGTATAAAGTACTAATCTGAGCACATTCACCTAGCATTCTCTTTACATGCAATAAGCATAGCTGGGAATAATGCCGTTTCGTAGCGTTTGTATTTGTGAGCGGTTGGAACAGGACACAGACAGCTCAGTAGACTATCCCCACAAGCTTTCCCTAGTTGAAATAGCAAAACCCCCTTATTTCAAAGCCCCAAACGCACATTAGAAGCAAAATATATATGGACAAAAGGGTCTGATGTGGTGTACCTAATAGTAGGACAATTTTAACCTGTAGAGCACCTTTTACGTCTTAGGAGACATATTTCAGTGACGGCCAGATACTACAAACAGATCTTCTTCTTGGAGTGCAGCTGCATATCTATTTCCCTAATTACCAATGGTAAATGGCAGCGAACTGCTAAACATGTTAAAACTAGGGCTAATAATTATTTAGACATGTGGCAGCCGCCAGAATGGAGTGAAACCGGTCGATTTAGTGCTATTACAATCTAGCAAGTGTTCAAACCATAAAATAATAAACGCACAGTTACATGTTCACAGACTCATGGAAAACTGTTTCAGAAAGCAGTTGTAACTGAATGCAGGCTATTGGAATTAGTGAGCATTCAGCCTACACATGCATGAACGCTCAGTAACATGCTCGTACAGCATTCCCTTGCCAAACTGAAAAACAGAGTCAGACAGCCGTTTTAACAGGATTCAGGATATTAAAATTGCGACCGTTCAGACCACACACAAATAAATGCTCAATAACATGCACACAGGGCACCCCCTACATAGGGATACAGTTTCAAAAAGTAATTAACTGAAAGCAGGCACAACTACATGGCAATTGGTCAGCTATACAGCATGAAACCTGGATTAGTAACAATACAATCACAGCTGAGACAGCAAGAAAACAGCTATAAAAATGGCAACAAGCTATACAGGAGAGAAATAATTCAATTTAACGTGAATTTGGAGATGCGAGCATTCTGAACAGAACATTAAAGTGCACAATAACCTGCTCGCAAAGCATCCACAAACAAACAGATGAAAATCCAAGGAAACAATACAAAACATGTACTATTCTTGTATACAATTAAGTTATACACATGGCAGTAAGCCTACATGAATAGCGGCACTTACCATGTGCAGCTAGCAGCCTACGGGGTTGATCTGCAAGAGGCAACAGGGATACTTTTTAAAAATGGTGCCACAGGTAGTGGCATCACTATACAGACTAGGAGCAAGCAGGAAGGGAAAGTAGATGGGGTGGGGCAAGTTGTAGCAGGAAGGAGTGGAAAACAGGATGGAGGTAAAAGCTGGGAAGGAGGGATTAGAGGTGGGAGAGCTGGAGAGAAGGTGGCTGGCTGAAACCAATCAGCCAGGTGAAGCTGAAAAGTAGGAGCCTGGAGGAAGGTGGAACAACAAGGTAAGACAAGGCTTGGGAGTGTGAGGGGAGATCAGGACGAAGCACAGAACAGGCCAGTGGGGAAAAATAGTAAGAGGTTGAGGATGGCTACGGGAGAGAAATGAGGGAGGTAGATAACTGGACTTTAAACTTTAGAAGGTGAGCAGTGCCACCTCGTGGTTAGATAGTTTAATTACAGCTTAGTGGGTAAGTAGGGGTCAAGAGATAGACTGCTGTAGGCTGCTTAGCAAGTGCAGGAAAAGTACAGGCACTATGATAGTTTAGGTACTAGAAGCAATTTCAGTTACAATATGCAGCAGTACATACACTGGAAGCAATTCTTGAGGGGGGCTAGTTGTTGAGATGCGCTTCAGTGGGCTTTAGGAGGGTCCTGTAGAGAAATCCTTACAGGGTAGGATGTCTATTCTGTACTACTTAGGGTACAATGCAACACAGGCAGACTGGAAGCAATTCTTGACAGGGGCTAATTGTTGAGATGCTCTTCAATGGGCTTTAAGATGGTCCTGTACAGAAATCCTTACAGGGTAGGATGTCTAGTCTGTACTACTTAGGGTACAATGCAGCAAGGGCAGCAGGCGCAGCTAGCAGCCTACGGCTGTCGATCTGCAAGAGGTAACAGACTTCTGCCCATACCATAAGGTAGTTACTACTGCCATCAGCCAACTCTTTATCAGCTACTTTAAGGCCCTTAACAAAGGGTGCCCTATCATACTGTGTAATGTTACTGTTAACATAAATGGTAGTTTGACCAAGAGCAAGGCTATTAGGAGTTGTCCATACAGTGTCACCAAATAAATATGCAAGTACTCTCAGAGCTTCAATCTCTCTCTTAAATATCAGTCACAATGAAAGTTTTAAATATATTTAAGAATAAATAATAAACGAACAAGAAAATATTCAGTATAATCACAGTAACATCAGAGTTCAAAATCACATGAAATATTTAAAACAACATTGCAGGACAGTCTCAAATAAATAAAGAAAAACATCTAAATTAAGCTTTGCTATATTCCTGACTATAGCTAGAGAATTACTATATCCTAGTTAACTTACTTACAGAGCAAGCAAGGCAGATGCGTTGAATGGGTCTTACAGCTGATGCTGTCAGGTCAAAGACAAACACAGAATACTCAGTCTCTCTCAGAGAGTTCTTTAATATCTCAAATATTACTGCTGGGATAGCTTGCAAAATGTCATCTGACTTCAGTTCCCAGGCTCAAAACAACCACTGATGCCAGCTGGTAGCATTTAGCATCTACTTGTGAAAATACATAAACCTCAGATCTTTTTGGCAAATGGTGGAAGTTGTAAAATAATTTACATTCCTCCACATTTAAAGACAATACAAAAAAACTTTTCTAGTACAGACGTTATGTCTTCTGTTGTACTGAAACTGAAAGATAACATCTTTTTTTGTGGCCCAGCCATAAAGTAATTTAAGTTCAACTATTTTTCTGAAGTTAACCTTTTGTGTTTCAGTTTCCATTGTGAAAATATATACATCTCAACAATTACAATAGTGCAGGTACATTTCTGTTCTATTCCAGTACGGCATGCTGTGGTTACATTTTAGCTCAGTGCTTTACAAAATATCTCTTCAGCACACACACCACACAAA
This sequence comes from Protopterus annectens, assembly GCF_019279795.1. Taxonomy (NCBI): domain Eukaryota; kingdom Metazoa; phylum Chordata; order Ceratodontiformes; family Protopteridae; genus Protopterus; species Protopterus annectens. The sequence goes on along the minus strand of NC_056726.1, from coordinate 1,272,070,559 downwards.
CACAAGCATATGAATCATGTTGATATTCACAAATGACATATATTTATAAAATTCAAGATAGCTGGGCTGGCAGTATCTCCTTTTGTGACAAATGACCTAAGTCTTTCCACAGTCCTATGCAAGCTCATACTGTGGGCCTCTGATTACATGAACTTCCTTGTACATTTTTTTTTTACTCCCACCTCTGCCACTGATCCTGATCTGGGGAAGTGGACAATATACAGGAGGCAAGAAGTTTTCTTTTTGCAAGAGCAATATGAAAGAAAGAAACTACTAAATCTGGTCAGATAAGGTTGCAGTACTGTCTTATGTATGCCATGCCATGCTCCTGTACACTTGCCTTGATGTGTCTGCTCTGTTACCCTATGCTGCTAATATTTAGCAGTAGCATTAACATAGCTAGTAGCATGTTATTTAGTAACATGTAGCAATAGAAGTATCAGCCTTCAGTCTTCACTACAATGCACGCTGGCTATGGAAAAAAGTCACATCCCTCCTAAAAGGGAAGGAGAGCTAGTATCAGAAGGTTAATTCCCCACCACCACCACCACTGACCCTCCAGCACTTCAATCGCTAATCGATCTTGAGTTGTTCGCATCACATTCGATTGCCCTGTCACTGTGACAGAAGGCTGACTTCCTATTTTCTTATGCTATAACTGTAACAAAATATATAGTATTAGACTACTATGCCACAACTATAACAGCCCCAGTTGTCAGAAAAGTCCTCAAGGTTAAACATGACCTGTATGAAAAATCTAAATCATTTAAAATGTTATGTCCCACTGTATTTCTAGTAAGATATCACAGACAGATTAGAATGTATTCGTACAACAATAATTCCCAATATATAATTATTCTATGCATTTCATCTCACACTGTGATACACAGTACACTATTTAAAAGTAACAACTTAGTTAGGCACCTTAGTGAAAACTGAACTTGCCTTTTATTCTTTCAGCTTAGCTTATTTGAAATCTTGGCAACAAAGTATTCTAGTATTTGCATCCTGCTGCACACACCTACCGTAACAATTCTGACCTACGGACTGCATCCTGAAGTTCCATCAGTCTTTCTTTATACTGGTTCTTCTCCATGACTACTCGTGCCATCTCTGCCCGTGTAAAACGCTTCCTATTTGCTGCAGGTGTGTCAACCTAAAAGTGAATGAAAAGGAGGTAAGCACAGTAACAACACTGTGACATGCTGACAGTCAAACAGCCTTCATTGAAAGTAAAATACTTAGGATAAATGAACAAAAAAAGACTGTCAACATTCAATTGTTTTGCACATCAGCATATATAGTAAGCAAGGACTACAGGAAACATTCCTACATGTTCCAAATGTTATTCTGTTGAAATGTAAGAGAAAATACTATGGATGTGAGGATTTAGAAACACTGAGCAAACAGTTGTGATTCTTAGGACGGCTGTTAAGTAGGTGTCAAAAGATTTGCGCATCAGGCAATAGAACTAACTGAAACATTTCTACTATAAAATAAGCACCCATGGAATTGTTCTCCCCACTGTTGCATGAAGAGTGTCAATTGTGATATATGACATAAACTCCTATACAAAACATTCATTTTTCTCCCATCAAACAGGCAAATGCTATTATTGTGGAAAGATCTGCTGCTTTTCAGAATTTATTAATTTTACTTATTGTCTGTTAACCAAGAAAGTGGTAGAAGTTCATAAGTATTTAAACAGCAGTTAGGCCAGACGACTATCTAAAAATGCTGATACAGTCAAATCAGGGGTATACACTTTGGCAACAAACCAAATGTCTAATCTGTTTTTAAAAAAAGACAAGAGTATCAGATTTCCTGACATCCAAAGGAAGTCTGTTCCACAATCTAAGAATTACTTGAGTTACATATATAAGTCTCAGATCAGTTCTAACAGTATAAACGTTGAACACACAATTACTGTGTTTAGGTATTCTTACACTATAATTAATATTAACATAAAACATAACCTGAAGCAATTCACTGGCAAAAACATGAAACCAAAAATAAATTTACCTTTAAGATACCTATAATGTATGGAATATAACTGAAATTAATACAGCTCTCTACATAGGAATGCTCACTAAATATTCAGATTATCTTAGTAAATTTAACTTAAACCTTTACTAGTTTATCCAAATTAACTTTATTGTAAATACCAAAAAAAAAATGATTTTCAAGTAAAGGCATAATACAAGTTTTGTATAATGTTACAATATGTTTGTCGCCCTAATGGAAATATTTTTTAACTGTAGTATGATAAAAAATGGATTCATTTCAGCTGTAGCCTGGGTCACAGACATAATGTGTACAATACAGTACAAAAGTAAATAAATGCATACGTGCAACAAAAATTAAGAGCACTTTTACATAATAAGATATTAAAGCAAGAGGTGCTGAAAACAAGAAAAGTAAGCAATGTACTAGAGTAGTCAATTCTAACAATGTACAGAACAGAACAGTAGATGACAACAGGAGTTGAGGGTTGGTATGATGGTGAGTTGAGGGTTGGTATGATGGTTAAGGTGTTCACCTTACAGTCACAGTACTGGGTTTGACTTTGAACCTTTAGACAGGAAATTTGCTAGATTTAAATATGCCCACAAGAACAGCTAGACTAGTACTCACCTATGAAATGGTAGATGGCAGCACAATGCATATGGCTGATTAAACATTTAAAATCTTTTATTTTTTTTCTAATTTCTGTCCCCAATAATCATCTTATATTAGGAAGCTTGTGCATACCTATGGCAGGAAACACCTATAAAACAGCCCATTAATAAACCTATCTTTTTTCTGTCGATGTTATTTCTACAACATTCAGCCTGCCAAGTCACTCAGTACAATGGTATGCCAACCCAAGGATGTAAGCAAATGTATGACAAGGACAGCATCTGAACAGCTGGAAATGAGAGAAAAAAGCTTACGCAGCACTTCATAATTTTACATATGCATTTTCACAACAAGAAACCAACCTTCTACAATCACCGCCCTCAATGTCTGCAAAACATATTCTACAAACGAATGGTTTCTGTTCATTACCCTGTGGGGAGGGAGGGGGCAGTACCTCTGATCAAATCAGATACTGTTTCCCTCTGTGTTTCTACCTGTAATTGTACCAGTTCCAGGTGATCCACAGTTGATATATACTTCTTAAAAATCAAGTCTTCTCTCATGATAAAGGCATTTAAAAATATATATTTTTGTCAGAAATACAAAGGCTTGAGCTTTTCGGATGCTACAACTACACCGGCATCCTGCTACTTGATGTTTTCTCAAAAGGTCAGACCAACACAACACTGCCTCATATGTTCTCTGATCACTCCTTTCTAACTTCCCATCTCCTGCCAGCACCAAAGGACCCTTCTATCTAGCACCACACAAATTTCAGTAGGCATGCATTTGCAGCAGTACCAGTGTTGATGCAAGTGACACCAAAAATAACATCCATGTCATCAGTGTTCCTTTAAGTCATCCATCATCCTTCTAACATTAACAAATGTCATATAGTAGAAGGTTCAGTTCAAATGCAAACCTTATTAGCAGCCTTGGTTGCTCAACAGGTAGTACACTTTCCTTTGGTGCAGAAGGCTGTGGATTGCAGTGCCACACCAAGCAGATCAATTTTTTCTTCCAAGACTGACACTGCAGTGCAGCATAAAAAGGGGTGCTGAACTGTTGAGTGTGCCATCATTTAAATGAGACATGTGCATGCTGTCTGAAAAATGCATGCACAAATAGCAGCATTAATGACAAAGAAGATGCTCTGTTTAATTACAACGGCCATCCAAACTCAAATTTTTAAAACTGCAACTTATATGGTAACATTTATGAAGCACTCAATCATTATCTTAAATAACTTAGTTTTGGTATTTATATTGTGATGTCCTTCCTCTGGGCCAGTGACTAAGGAGTCTAGACACTCACCACTAACACTAGTTGGAAATGTTCACTATGAGAAAAATAGACGCACAGTATTTTCAGATGTAGCTCTCTGAACTAAGTACAGTTTTCCTTAACAGCATACAGGGAATGCACACTCCAGTCCTGGGGCTGAGTTTTCTCTCCATAGGTTCATAGGTAGGTACTAGGCTATCAGCCCAAGGGCCTACGCAAGCCTAGCCAACAGGGTTCCCTGGCTTACGCCACCCAAGAAAGTCCCAGGCCCCAAATAAGACTCTCCACTGACCACTATAGACCTGAGTTCTTAGCAGGGTGTTCCAAGCCAAGTCCTTCACCACCCTCTCTATGAAATCAGTGCTATCAGTGTCCCTGGTCAAAGTAGCCGTCACACATACTCTCTGAGATTTGATTTTTACACACATGCACCCACCTGGGAAAGGCTAGCAAAGCTTACCCGCACTTCCACCTCCACCCAGACTATAAGGTAGATCAGCTGCCTCCAGAACACCCAAAGCCAGCTACTTTAAGGCTCATAACAGGGTACCCAATTACACTTATTAAAATGAATACTTATACAAATGGTAGTGTTTAACTAAGCAGCAAGACTTTCAGGAACGTGGAGCCACACTGTCACTAAATAAATGCAAGTACTCTCAAAGGTTAAATATTTTCTAAAAGACCAGCCACAGTGAAAGGTTTATATACATTTAATAATAAAAAATACATGAAAATGCTGAATATCTATTTACAATAAACTCCAGAGTTTCGTTCACAGGAAATATAAAAAACAACAATGACGGAAAGGCTCAGACAGACACAGAAAAAAAACATGTGGCTAATCTCACTATATCTTCTTAACTGACTGAAGAATTACTGCTTCCTAATTACTTACTAAAAGCAAGGCAAGATGAACGTGGAGGAGTGTCTTGTCATGTCCAAACCCAGAGTACACACCTCACAAATTTCACTAGTATTCAAATACAATTTCAGTGCTGGCTACAGAATGACATCACATCTAGTCACTGACTCTGTGGCTCCCACACTACCTTCTCACTAAAAAATGAGCCAGGATCTGGCACTGATGTGTCACAATACACACTTAGAACTTTAGCTAAGGTTTATTGCAGCATCTGGAAACTGTAAAACAATTCCAACACTTCCACCCTTCCTGCAGAAACAAACATGCTAATCTCTAGCAGCATTCAGACCTGTTATATAAAATCTTTATGGCCTAAACCAAGTCATCTAATTTCAGACTATTTTTCTTAAGGTTAGCTAGACTGAGCTTAATCCCTTCCCTTCCAGTATCCTTTGTTAAAATATATACATTTAATCAGTAAAAACAATACAGTCTGACATACATGTATATTTCTTTTCTGTCCAGCAGGACCCATTGTTGATACATTTTTAACACTAGCAACTTTACAAATACATTTTAATACAAGCATCTGTACAAATCAGTTTGATATTCAAATGACATACAATTCTTTACAAAACCCCAGCTAGTGATGATGGCATATGTTACACGTGCACTGCCCTACTATCCCTGGCACAGCTGTCACTACCTTACATCATCACATATATAACTGTTATAAGCTAAGAAAAATGTGGTGAAAAGCTTTAATGAAATACGGTTATTCTATTCACTTATGTCCAAACCTAAACACAGTAGTTTACCATGGATCCATACATTTCCTTATTTTATTTACATTTAATTGGATGAGCTAACTGGTCCAGAAATTTCTGAAGAGTCATGCCCTTAAAGGTTGAAATTTACAGACCTATAGTAACTATGCAGTATTTAGAGAAGAAAGCAATGACTCTCTCTCTCTCTCTATATATATATATATATCTATATCTATATATACATATATATATATATATATATATATATATATATATATATATATATATAGATATAAAAGAAAGCAAGGGATACATAAACAATAATCATTTCAAGTTAGGCAAAACTGATTGTGGGTTTTTCTATACTACAAGAAAGCCACTAAACATACGAGTTTAGTTTACATATGAATTAATGTACAAATGCATAATTACTAACATGTACAGTCATTTGTTAACACAGAATAAGTGCTGAAGCCTCTGCATATGTTAGTCAGCATCTAGGAGTCATTTTACACATGTAAATTCCCACTAAGTGTTCCTTAAGTTTTCTCCTAAATGCTAAATAATGCACAGTACATCTAGTACCATGTGTTAGTTCAATCCTGTTTGCTGGTTTGATTTTGGAAAAAGATTTTGCACCTTAAACTAGTTTAATTGCGTCCAGTCTAACTAACAGTATATGCCTTCCTGGTTCTGCAGTGCATATGATTAAATATTTAGTTTGCTGGATAAAGGGGATATCCCACTAATAATGCGCTAAATATTAATGAATGTAACAAGAAATTAACCCTAGTGGTTTTCACAGCCAGATATGATATCACACAGATGTTGTTTTAAATGATTATGTATTATGTAAAAAGTGTAATGCAAGAATACAAAAACAATATTCTAATCATGGTATAAGAACACAGGCAGTAAATTCTTTTTCAGTTTCAGCAGTTAAAAGATGAGAGAACTTACATACTATTTTAGTTGTTTAAAGAACATTATCTGCTGTAGTTTTAATGTGACTTTAGAATTTTTTTTTATTTAACGGGAGACCAGAAGTGGTATTTATATTACTAGAGGAAATTTAGCCAGGGCATCAAAGAACTTCCCCTACACTTTTTGATAAGATCTTGGGTCTTTTACAATCACTTGAGGTACGAGCTGCATGACTGGATCTCAGTTTAACATCTCAGCCGAAAGACAACACACCCCCATGCTGCACTACAGTGTCAATAATGTTTCCCTACTTAGACCAGAGAGTGCTTTGGGGTAACTGGACATTTGGACTAGGCTCTTTAATGATCTCCTACACTTCATGGCTAGTAAATACCTAAGAACTTAGAAATGAAGCATTCTGTTCTATGATTTGAATGACCAGGGCAGGCAAAGGATAACTTCTTTTGACCTTGTTGAGGTGCCTTTAGTTATTAGCTGGGTTACATAGAAGGATTTTCTGAATATTGCTGCTGCAAAGTTGTCTACAAAGGTGCAGAGATCTTATGATGACTATCATTCTGGACTGGGACGCTATACAGAAGAGTGGCTATGGTGAGGTGAAGGGAGCAGGTGTTATGGGGTGTGACTGAGTGCAAAGAAAGGCTTTTTTTTCTTCTTCGTGTCAATGGGACGGCATTACAGACTGATGTGATGATCAAGGGAAGAACATCACATCAGAAGAAACCTTTTTTTTTTCTTTATCTCCTCACATGTTAATGTTAGGGGTGTTACAAAGTGACATACACTCCCAGGGAGAAGTGCAACACTGAAGCAGAGACCTCGTTCTTTTTTCTCTCTTCAACTTAGTACCGAGGGAGGGCACTGGATCAAGCAGCACTTAGTGCCAGATGAGCCAGGTACAGTTCTGGTACTATATACATACTTTAAGCTGCTGTTTAGATTTGTTTATCAAAAACGTCAATGGTATACCTCTTTTATTTAATTTAAACCCATACCCAATAAGCCACTGACTTGTATGTTTTAGCCCTTATTGTAGCAACACAGTATCAGATGCTGAGCGAACAACATTCACCTTGCAGTCTTTGGCAAATTCAGTTAGCCGTATATCTGGGTTAGTGTTTTGGAGATCTGAGAGGTAGATGACGAATAAAAGAGGACTCATTACTGACTTCTGAGGAATACCACGTCACCTTTTTGCTTTCAGTGGTGGAACCGGCAACTTTAACTGAGTGTGTACTGTGTGTCAACCAGTTTGTTATCCATTTTATAACATAAAGGTCTAAATTTGTCCTTTGAGCTTATTTACAATTCCAGCATGGAGAATAGTGACAAAGGCCCTGGTCACATCGAAATAAGCTGTATAACCTCATGGTCACTATCTTACAGCTTCAGTAACTTTCCTAAACAAATTTACTAAATTAATTACACAAGATCGTCCATTGACAAAAAACAAATTGTCGCAGGTCTAGAGCAATAAGACTTTTTTTATATCACAACTTATGAAACCAGCTATAACTCATATTAGGGCTTTTAAGCTGAAGGCTCTATAGTTCTTAGGAGCTGAGATGGGGGCCTCTTTATGAACTGGCATGATAACTGTTTTCCACATCTCAGGTATATGCACTGTGGATATGCTTACATTTAACAGTTTTAGGAGGGTTTCAAAGACGTTGTATTTGATAATATTGATTAAGCAACTAGGTACATTACTGAGGCCCACGTAGGTGACACTTTTAGAGTGTGCAGCAAGGACACTTTTCATACTAATCTTGTGGGGTGGAACTTGGGAACCTATAGGACTTCACTGCTTGTTTCAGGTTTGAATTTCAGCAATATCTTTAGGGTCACTCAGAAGGTCAATAAAACCCCAAAAGTTAGAAGTTTGATAAAACAAATGAACAAAGTAATCAGGACTGTCCACAGAGATTCATGTGACATAACAGAAGTAAATAGGATGCATTACTATACAGCCAAATTAATAACAGACATAGTTCTACTACAAGAACAGAGGGTAGTAAGAGAAAGGACGGGGAGAAATTGAATGCCATCATGGAAGTATCGAATACAGAAAACTATAAAGCAATTAAAACAAGAAGCATCACTGTTAGAAGAGAGAACAGATCAACAAATATACTCAAAGACAGATGTGACAAAAGCAATGTGCAGTATTGTAATGGATCAGGATTTATCATGCACTATCACAAATAATAAACTAAAAATATCAGCATAGGCAGAAAATCTTAGAAGATACACAGATAAATATAAAGGAAAAGTGCAAAATAAGCATTTGTTGATGACCCAAAAAGTTTTATAGAGAATTGGGAAACAAGGTAAAAGGAATTGAAAGACCACTAAAAAAAGAAGAAATAGATACTTATGAAGATTCTATGGAAGATAACAAAGATGCTAAATGGATAGAAGAAGTAAAAGAAAGAATAAGAAGTTCAAATGCACAGGATATGAAATGGGATGAAGTAACGGCTAGAGAGATTGAAACAAAGTTAAGATAAGCCTCTAAATGGAAAATCCCAGGCCCAGATGCAATACCTAACTTCTGGCTATAAATATTAACATCCTTGCATGAAGATTTAGCCATGAGAAAGAACTATTTATATGTGCACCCTGAACAGACACCAGCCTGGCTTACAACAGGGAGAACAATACTCCTACTTAAGAGTGAACCTGCAAGCTACCCTAAAATCTATAGCCCAATAACTTGCTTTACAACTACATATAAACTATACATTGGGATTGATGCTGACAGAGTTTATAGTCATTTAGAAGAAAACTCAATTATGGCAATAGGACAAAAGGATAATAAAAGAAATTCATATGGAACAACAAATCATTTGTTGTTAAAGTCACCGTGGAGAACTGCAAAAATGGGAAGAATCCAAGTATGGCATGGACTAACTACAAAAAAATCATTTGACAGTATCCCACATTCATGGATAAAAGAGTGCTTACAAATGTATAAGATATACCATACACTGATAAACTACATCACAGCGACCATGAAACAGTGGCAAACCACTTTGCAGTTAAGCCATGATAAAGGACAAATTATTATTCCAGGGATAAAAAAATCAAAGAAGGATATTCCAGGGTGACTCTCTGTCACTGCTGCACTTTTCCCTTGCCCTCAACCCATTAAGCTGTCTACTTAACAGATTAGGCCTTGGCTATAATTTGACTCCTAGAAAACAGCAGTGTGAAGACTTATCTTTTTTGCAGAGGATTTAAAACTGTATAGTTCATTAGATGAGGAACTGAAAGCACAACTGCAAGTAGTCAAAACTTTTTCAGATAACATAAGAATGTTATTTGGTCTGGATGTGCAAAAGCAGCATTTAAAGCAGGAAAGCTGCAGCACCAATAAAACAGTTTTGGACAGGAATGTGATATAAAAAAACTTGAGCAAGAAGGAGTGTATAAATATTTGGGAAATGATGAAGGATCAACAATAAAACATAAACAAATGTGAATAAAATTTAACAAGGAATACTTTAGAAGACTTAAATTAATCCTGAAAACAGCATTGACATCCAAGAACAAAATCCAAGCTATAAACCAGTTTGCTCTTCCTGTCCAAACTTAAGTTTTGGAGTGCTTGACTGGGCCCAAAATGTGTTGGATAGATTAGATTGGAAAACAAGAAGGATGCTTCATGCTCACCAAATGATTTACAAAAATTAGTGCATACCAAGATTATATATTCCCCGTTCTGAAGGAATAAATAAAATACTATGTATTCCGGTGATTAATCAAGTGCAAATAGAAAGCAGAAAAGTAGAAGTAAAATCCACTAAGAACCACTACAGCACAAAGGCTCAAAAACAAATAAATGTATTATGCAACTTGAAAAAACTTAAAAGCTTCCTCAGGCATACATATTAAATCTTAAAAACAAGCTTAAACACTTAAAATAGTTAATTAGACTAACAAGACAGGTTAAACTCTCTGGTGTAATTGTCTCAATAAAGGTTTTAAAGGTACAGCTTCATTTAAGCCTGGTGGAATATGTCCTTTCAGACAATGTCCATTTAAATTCCTCAAGTTCAGTATTTTGCACTAAGTTACTACCTCATAAAGGATCATCTAACCTAAATAAAATAATGAATTTAAAACAATGTGCAATACCAACATTTTCAATATCCTCGTAAAGTGCAGTAGAATACATCTCCCTATTAATTTCTAAGTGGTTACTGATACAATCATTGAGCCATCTGTTGGTTTTACCAACATAGTATGCTGAACAGTTTTGACATGTAGCTAAATATATCATTTCATGTATCACAATTTTCATATGCATGTATATTAAATATCTTTTTTAGTAACAGGATGTTTAAAAGTTTTTTTCTCAGTACTGATGTTGATGCAATGTACACATTTGTTACATAGGTTCATAGGTAGGTACTAGGCTATTGGCCCTAGGGCCTATATAAGTCTAGCCAAATGGTACCCTGGCTTTTGCCACCCAAGAAAATTATTTTCCTGTGCTCCTGTCAAGAAGAGCCACAGAAGTGATCCCCGGGGTGAATTTCCTATCTCCCATCCAATCATCAAGATTTTTCTTGAAGAGTGCTAATGAGGAGCTTTGTTTCATATAGATAGGTAGTTTGTTCCAGAGTATGGGAAGTCTCTGAGACAGGAATCTATCCCTCCAGCATGTTCTGTTTATTGTGGTGACAAGGTTTAGGTCCCTAGAGCGTGTAGCTTGGAGCGATTGGGATTTCTTTACGTGCAGCATGTCCAATAGCTCTGGGTTTGACATAGCTTTGTATGTTAGGCAGAGATCGCCTCTGAGTAGGCGATATGTGACAGAGTAAAGCTGGAGTTTTTTGAGACGGTCTGCGTAGGGCATCTGTTTGAGGCCGGTAATCCTCTTTGTGAGGTATTTCTGTGGCATTTTCAGTTGTTGTAGAGGCCTTGTGAGGTACATACCAAAAGGGGCATTGTACTCTATAATGGATCTAATGAGTGATGAGTAGAGGGGAACAATGACCTCTTTTTTCCTGGATGAGAAACCTTTTGTGATGAGGTGTGTCACGTAGAAGGATTTCCTGACTACTGTGGCAATGTGATTATTAAAGGAGAGACTACTGTCCACCTGTGTCCCAAGGTCTCTTATCACACTTTCAGTGTTAAGTAGACTACCGCCTATGTGGTAGTTAATGAATACAGAGTTTTTACCAAAAGGGATGACAATGCACTTTGTGGCATTGAGCTTGAGGCCGTGGCTTTGACACCAGGCATCTGTCTCAGTGAGGCCCTTTTTTAGGATGTCCACATCGTTAGGAGATTTGATTATGGCTCCTAGTTTGCAGTCATCTGCAAACTTTTTTAGCCAAAGACCTTCTGTGTTAGCCTGTACTTCAGAGAAGTAGATACCAAACAGGAGAGGACCTAGGACTGAACCCTGTGGTACTCCACTTGTCACTGGTCAGAAGTTGGATTTAGAGTCTGCTACTTTCACAGTGTGGGGTCGGTCAGTGAGCCAGTTGGCAACTCATCTTGTGACATAGCGATTTATACCTAGTTTAGTGAGGTTTGTCTATAATTCCAGAGTGGGGGATGGTGTCGAAAGACTTGGAGAGATCTAGATAGGCTGTGTGTACCACCTTACCTTCATCTACAGCTTTGGTGATTGCTTCAAAGAAGTCTATCAGGTTTAGGAGACATGATCTGCCTTTTACAAACCCGAACTGGGTAGGGTCCAGAGTTTGGAGATTACCAATGTCATTGTTTATAAGTTCCATGATGATACGTTCCATAGCCTTGCAGACCAGGCTCGTCAGGCTAATGGGGCAGTAGTTCCCAGGGTCCGTGGTGGCTCCCCCTTTGTGGGGTGGGATAACCGTTGCTGTGCGCCATTCAGTGGGCACAAAGCTTGAGGTGAGGCTATGACTGAACACGGTACTTAGATGGGGTGCCAGTTCGTTCTGTAGTTCATGTAGAACGCAGCCTGGGATGTTGTCAAGTCCCATGGATGCTGTGTTCTTGGCTTTGGAGAGTATGTTTTTTTACCTGTGCAGCTGTGATTACAGGTACTTTGCATTCTTCCGGTATGTTCCTGTCCTACTGGTTTTAAAAACTATTATTTTTGGGTTGTTCCTTGTAACATAATCTCAGATTCAAATTAGGACATCCTTTGTAGCTAAAATAAGATTTGTCTCCTATCTTATCTTTAACTTCAGGAATTGCTGACATAATAGGCCAATATTTATTTAAAATACATTTTACGGCATTAGTGTTTTAATTATAAGTTATTGTACACCTTATGGAATTATTTAAGGGAGTATCACATTTAGTGACCTGTTTATTAATATATTCTAGAGAATAAATAGATTTAGTTACAGTTTGTCGATCCCTGACTACACTGTCTTTAATATTGTAAATAATACTTTTATTATATCCTCTATCTAAAAAATAATTTGCAGTATTGTCTAACTGTAAGATCATCTGTGAATCATCAGTATGCAATCTAGCTATGATACTTTTACTCATGTAAACTAAGCGCTTTCTTAGCTAGATGCTACACTTATTTTCACAATAGCAACAAGGGATTTAGACCAACTAACAATAAAGACCACAGTGAAGAACTTCTCAAAAGCAAACTTCACACTTCTTAAGACTGGAGTGGTATCCTTCAAGGCCCCCGAGCCAGTGGAAACCACAACCCACGCTGCTGAAACCCTTACAAATGCCTTCTACGAGCACCTCCAGGAATGTATGGATCAAGCAATCCCTAATAAAATCAAGACCCTTTCCACCAAAGGCAGGTGCCCGGTCTGGTGGACTCCAGCCATAAACAAACTCTACAACAAGAGGAGAAAGCTACTACATGACAGAGCAAAATCCCTAAAAGGGAAGGCATCTCTGATCAATACTAGCAAAACTACGATCACTCATAAAATCATCCAAGGCCAACTTTGAGAGAAAAATCGCTAATGACACAAAAGACAATCATAAAGCCTTCTTTAGCTATGTTAGAAACCTGGGTGGAAACTCCCAGATATGCTCAGAATTAGTCCAAAATGATAAAAAAATCACTGAACCCACAGACATTGCCAACATACTGGCAGACAGGTTGAGTGCAAATTCCCCAAAGGAGAAATATCTATCCCACCAGAGTCTAGCCTCCCAAACATCTCAGATGCTCAGGTGAGAGCTGCTCTCTCTAAAGCAAAAAACACAGCATCAATGGGACCGGATGGTGTCCCCGGCTGTGTGCTACATGAACTCAATGAGGAACTAAACCCACACATAAGGCTGCTGTTTAATCTTAGCCTTACTACAGGATACGCCCAAAGAATGGCGACGGCAACTGTGGTCCCACTCCACAAAGGCGGTGCTTCTACGGACCCTGGAAATTACCGCCCCATAAGCTTGACGAGCCTTGTCTGCAAAGCTATGAAGAGGATCATAATGGAACTCATAAATAAAGACATTGGGGACCTACAGACACTGGATCCTACCCAATTTGGCTTTGTCAAGGGCAGATCCTGCCTCTTGAACTTGGTCGACTTTGTTGAAACAGTCACTAAGGCCATTGATGAGGGTAAGGCAGTTCACACAGCCTACCTTGACCTAGCAAAAGCGTTCGACACAATACCCCACTCGGGCATCATAGAAAAGCTCACCAGCTTAGATGTAAACCCATATGTCACAAGATGGGTTGCAAACTGGCTCAAGGACAGAACACACAGGGTTAGAGTTGCTGGTGCCATGTCAGACTCTAAGCCGGTCACGAGCGGTGTCCCACAGGGCTCAGTCCTGGACCCCCTCTTGTTCGGCATTTATTTTTCTGAAGTGCAGGCAAACATAGGGGGATTGTGGCTGACAAAATTTGCAGATGACTGCAAACTGGGCACCATAATTGACACTCCATCAGACACAGACATCCTCCAGAATGGTCTCATAGAAATGGAAAACTGGTGCCAGAGCCATGGCCTTAAGCTAAATGCCAAAAAATGTATAGTCATACCCTTTGGGAAAAACAAGGTAACCCCTAATTACCACATAGGTGGTACTCCATTAAACACGGAAGAAGTTATCAGGGACCTGGGGACCCAAGTTGACAGTAACCTCTCTTTTGACACTCACATTGCCAAAGTGGTTAGGAAGACCTTCTACATTGCCCACCTGATCATGAAGGGATTCACATCCAGATCAGGAGAGGTCATTGTACCCCTGTACTCTTAGGTTCATAGGTTCATAGGTTCATACTAGGCTATCTGCCCGAGGGCATTTACAAGCCTAGCCCATAGTTTTGTGGCTTACGCCACCCCTTTAGTATGGGGAACTATACCCATTATTTTGCTGTGCCTCTGTTGAGCAGTGACACTGAGGTAATCCCTGGGGTATATCTGCGATCTCCCATCCATTGGTCAAGATTTCTCTTGAACAAGGCCAGCGAGGTGCTCTGCCTCACATATACCGGGATTTTATTCCACAGCATAGGGAGTCTTTGGGTGATGAATCTATCCCTCCAGCACGTCCTATTAATAGCCGTGTCGAGGTTTAAGTCTCCCGCCCTTGTGGCTCTGACGGATCTAGATTTTTTGAGGTGAAGCATATTCATCAAATCTGGGTTTGACATGGCCTTGTATGTTAGGCAAAGGTCACTTATTCACTTAGAGCAAAGATTCACTTATCAGACCAATGATTGAGTACAACTCCCCATTCGGAATGTACTTTACCCGACACCTGCAGCAGTTGGAAAGACCCCAAAAGTTCCTCACCAAAAGGATAAAGGGGCTCAAACATATGTCATACGATGCCCGACTGAAGAAACTCCAGCTCTATTCAGTCGCATACCGTCTGCTCAGAGGTGATCTGTGCCTGACATACAAGGCCATGTCCAACTCAGAATTAATGGACATGCTCCACCTCAAAAAATCCAAATCCACCAGAGCCACGAGAGCAAGAGACTTAAACCTCAACACGGATATAAATAGGACGTGCTGGAGGGACAGATTCATCACCCAGAGACTCCCTACACTATGGAACAGAATCCCAGTCCATGTGAGGCAGAGCCCCTCACTGACTCTGTTCAAGAGAGGTCTTGACGAGTGGATGGGAGATCGTAGGTTTACCCCGGGAATCATCTCTGTATCACTGCTGGACGGAGGCACAGCAAACTAATGGGTATAGTATTCTCATCCTAAGGGGTGGTGAAAGCCACACACACTCTGGCTAGGCTTATAAATGCCCTAGGGCAGATAGCCTAGTATGAACCTATGAACCTATGGCATTCGAACTGGTGGCAAAGAAGTTCTTGGTAGCTGCATCTGTATGTCCATTTTATGCCCTATGTTCTGTGCGGGAAGCATACATGTGACATACAGTGCATACCAGGTCATTGGGCTTTGGTATACTGTTACAGCTTCAGGCTGCCCTGCGCAGAAGATGCTTTCTGTTTAGAATACTGCAACAGTGACATAGAAGGACATCTCTGCATTCACATCACATCTCCATCTTTAAAACAAAAAAGGACAAATGAAGGTATTCTCAACTGTTGTGACTTAAACAGTAAATCTAAGCAGGTACAGATCCTACAAAACACTTTGAATAGAGAGATAACTGAAATTTGGTTAAACTTACAACATTTAATATAAAACCTCTTTTGCCAACTACAGCATGCTATGTTCTGACTGCCCATGAAAAAGAATAGGGGGAGGGTGTACAATTAGCACTAAACAGTAGATGGTCTATAATACTACAGAAAATTCTCCATCGGTTGATAAATTTTGGTGTAACTGTATTACAGCTGATTTCAAACTCAAACTCTGAAAAAAAAAAACAAAATAATTTCTTTGTGCCACTGCTCACTACTCTCCACCTTTAACTTTTCAACATTCTTGGGCATTATAACAACAATATATACAACTATTAGAAGTAAAAAGAATGGAGTAATCCTAGATGACTTCAGTATAAACTTTGTTTAATGAGTGATAATGAAAGAATGTCTTTTTACTCCTCAGTCTTTACCAGTTTGTTAGAGGGAACAGCAATCATTATTTTCCTGACTGCCTAATAAAAACCAGACAGAAAAAAACTTTCTTAGTTCAAATTATCCATGCAAACATATTTAAAAACATTCAAATGGCCAAATAACAAACACAAAAAAAATAATGATAATAAAAAGTAAGCCCCTACCATACTTTGTCACAATTGCAATCATTCCTTCTGCTATACAATCTCTCCTTATTGCCTTGAATTCCTTTAAATGGACTGAAGTTAATCAAACCTCAAATGTCAATCAAACAATTTCCATACAAATCACTACCTTATTAAGTCTCCAAAACAAATATTTCTCTGAAAAAAAACATCTGTATAAATCAACATATTTGCCAAGGAAGACAACTGAATTGCACTCATTACTCATGGATTAACGCACAATAATCACAAACATAAAACCATCAGATGGCTAAAAGCTTTGTACTTATTGCACTTAACACCAAGGGCTCTAGAAGATTTTTTTTATAGGTAGGGGGAAGATATAAATGCAAACAGTAAAAATGAATATAAACACTGCCCCAAAAGGGAAAGAGAATGACCAAAAAAAGCACTCAACTGATACCCAAAATACTGAACCTCGAGATCTCAGTCCAAAGCAAACAAGTGGCAAATTATGGCCCCCTGTTGTAGAAGGAATTAACAGTCCACAAAAATCACAAAAAGCCATAAAGATGATAGAGTGGCCTATTGAAGATAACAAAAAAAAATATGTACTGTTACTATTATGCAAAAAAAAACAGCATTTCCAGACACAATATATACAAAATGATTGAGAGAGAAATTAGAGGAAAGGAAAATACTTCTACAAGAAAAACTGTCAGAAGCTTCAAATAAATGTGTTCATTAATACAACAGATTTGTAAAAACATTATACAGACTAAGAAACTTTGATCTGTTTGGAAAAAGAAGCATCTCAAGACATGTGAAAATATAAACACCAAAACCTAGAGTTTTTTTGAAAAGTATAAAAAAGAAATATGGACATGGAAAAGAAAGAGAGATTTGATATGGTGCAATGTTTATGCAAAGGAAAAAAGCCAACTTAAATCAATATAAAGAAGGCAGTCCCAAAGATATTCAAAAGAGAAATACAGGCAAAGGCATTGGGATATGGAAAACTTCACAATAAAAAAAAATAATATCACAAAGATGGAATATACAAAAGAAGATTAGCAAAGTAAAAGTAAAAACATAGAAGTTGTGGAGTGCCTGCGAAGTGAAGGATTTGGTGTAGAAGGTCTAATACAGGTTACATCACAGCATGATGGAGTGACTCCCCAAAGTCAGGAGAAGCAGGAAGATCAGGAGACATCTGAAGAAGATATACGGACATGGGAAAGAAAAAGAGATTTAATATGGTACAATATTTATGTAAAGAAAAAAGCAAAACTAACCAATATTAAAAGAGCAGCACCAAAGATATTTGAAGAAAAATGCAGGCAAAGGAATCCAGACACGGAAAACTTTACAATACAAAAAATAAGAAGACAAAGAGAAAAAGTAGAAAAGGAGATTAGTAATGGAGAAGTTAAAGAAATAGAAATTGAGGTTATGGAGTACCTGCAAAGTGAAGGATTTCAGTGTAGAAAATTTAATTTAGAAAGTACCACAAGAGGATAGAGCAATGAATATCCAAATTAAGGGGAAACCAGTGGAACAGGAAGCAATTGATCAGGTGCCATATAAAGATATTTTGGAGCCTTCCACAGGAAACCAGTATAAACATTCACTTGACGCTAGACAGCAAGGGAACAAACAGGAAACTCTGATGCAGTCAATGCTGAGGACTGATAGGCCAGTGAGTTCCCATATGACAGAGCAACAGATGGCACAGGATGAAAATGAAGAGAATGTTTGACAGGAAGATGCTATAGAACTTTCTATACAATGCCCACAGGGAATGGAAAACAAGGGATGTGCCCTAAGTTTGGAAGAAAATGAGCTAAGAGAAGAGTTGCTTGATTTAATAGACACAGATAGATGTACTAAGATAAATGAAAGAAATAGACTGCAAATGTCTAATAAAACCCAAAAGGTCGGAAGTCTAATAAAACAAATGAACACAGTAATTAGGGCTGTCCCTATAGATCCATGTGATATAATAGAAGTAAACAGGATATATTACTGTGCAGTTAAATTAATAACTAATTAAGTTCTACCACAAGAACACAGGGTAGTGAGGAGGAGAAAGGGGAGAAAATGAATACCATCACTGAAATACTGAATAGAAAAAACTATAAAACAATTAAGACAAGAAGGGTCACCATTAAAAGACTATAAAAGAGTGAACAGATCAAAAAAATACTAAGAAAGCTAGATGTGATAAAAGCAATGCACAGTACTAGAACAGACCAAGATCTATCGTGCACTATCGCAAATAAACTAAAAATTTCAGCACAGGCAGAAAAACTTTGAAGATACGAAGATAAATATAAATGTAAAGTTCAAAGTAAGCAATTTATTGATGACCCAAAAAGGTTTTATAGACAACTAGAAAACAAGGTAAAAGGAATCCAAAGACTGCCAAATAAAAAAAAAAAAAAAAAAAAAAAAAAAAGGAAGAAATAGATACATTTTGGAGAAGTATCTATGAAAATCCTGTGGAACACAAAGATGCTAAATGGATAGAAGAAGTACATGAAAGAATAAGATGTTTGAAGGTACAGGATATGAAATGGGATGAAGTAACAGCCAGAGAGATTGAAACAAAGCTAAGAAAAGCCTCTAAATGGAAAACCCCAGGCCTAGAGGCAGTACCTAACTTTTGGTTAAAAGTATTAACATCTTCGCACGAATATTTAGCCATGAGTAAGCACTATTTATATATGCACCCCAAATAGACACCAACCTGGCTAACAACAGGAAAAACAATGCTCCTACTTAATAGTGAACCTGCAAGCTACCCTAAAAATTACAGATGATAACTTGCCTTCCAACGATGTATAAACTATACACGGGTATTGATGCCGACTGAGTTTATAGTCATTTAGAAGAACACTCAATTATGGCAGCAGAACAAAAAGGCAATAAAAGAAAGTCATAAGGAACAAAGGATCATTTGTTGCTAAAGTCATAGTGGAGAACTGTAAAAAGGGGAAGACTCTAAGTATAGCATGGATTGACTACAATTTATTTAATAGTATCCCACATTCATGGATAAAAGAGTGCTTAGAAAAATGTATAAGATACACCCTACACTGATCGACTACATTACAGTGACCAAGAAAGAGTGGCAGACCACTTTGCAATTAAGCCATGACAAAGGAAAAATTATTATCCCAGGAATAAAAATTCAAAGGGGAATATTCCAGGGTAACTCTCTATCTCCTTGCTGTTCTGTCTTGCCCTTAACCCACTCAGCTGTTTACTCACAGCTATGGCTATAGATGGCTCCTAGAAAACAACAAAGTGTAAAGACTTCTCACCTTCTCTTTATCAATGATTTAAAACTGTATAGCTCATTAGATGAGAAACTGAAAGCACAACTACAGGTTAAAACTTTTTCAGATGATATAAGCATGTCATTTGGTCTTGATAAATGTGGAAAAGCAACCTTTAAAGCAGGAAAACTGCAGCACCAGGAAAACATCAGTTTGGGACAAGAATGTGATATAAAAGAACTTGAGCAAGATGGAGTGTATAAATATTTGGGAACTGATAATGATGGATCAACAATAAAACATGAACAAATGTGAATAAAAGTTAGTAAGGAATACTTTAGAAGACTTAAATTAATCCTGAAAACAGCACTGACATCTAGGAACAAAATCCAAGCTATAAACCAGTTTGCTCTTCCTGTCCTAACTTACAGTTTTGGAGTGATTGACTGGCACCAAAACATGTTGGATAGAGTAGATAGGAAAACAAGGAGGACGCTTCATTCTCACGAAATGGTTTATAAAAATCAGTGCGTACCAAGACTATAGATTCCCCATTCCGAGATTGATTGCATGTATAGATCTTCAATCGTGTGACTCCACACACATCTGCTGACCTCACAAGACCCAAACGTAGTGAAAGTTTTGAAACATGAGGAGACTAAATCTAAGAAGACTTTTCTGCTTAATCTAGCAGAATCATATCAGCATCAAGCAGGAATGGAAATCAAACCAGAGGTAGATAAAAATCAGGCAGCAACTGAATGTGTCAAAAAAAAAAAAAAAACAAAAGAAAGAATATAAGGTGAAGGACCAGATGAGAAGGCAAGAAATGTGGAAAATGTATAAATACAGTTGCAAGTATAGAAAACTTTTGGAAGAACCTCATGTTGATCAGGAATGAATGCAGGAATGGTCAAGGATAGGCAAATTCAAACCAAGAGATGAAAGGTTAATATTGGCGGCCCAAGACAGTGGGCTGCATACACGTTGGTTTACAAAGTCCATTGAACATGTGGGAGAAATAGACAAATGTAGGTTTTGTAAAAATTGGAAATAGTCACATACCTCATTGCTGGTTGTGATATACTAATGGCAGAAGGACTGTATACTGAAAGCTATAATAATGTGGCAAGACTGTTGCACTGGGGACTGTGCAAACATTATGGTATTGAAATGGCTGAAAAACACTGGAAACATGAGCCACAAACCATCACAGAAAATAATTAAGTTTATATAACATGGGATCACCCATTACCAACAATTCAAAAGATAGATGCTAGAAAACCAGATATAGTGGTCCAAGAAAGGAAGACAAAGTAGCATTGATCATTGAAAATGCTACACCCAGTGACTACAGTTTGTTGCATACAGTGAGACACAAAGTTATAAGATATCAGGATTTGTAGGCAGAAACGAACACAGTGTGGAAGAAAGATACCCAGACATTCTAATAGTAGTAGGAGCAATGGGTCTTATAAAAAAGAATCTGCAATCATATTTAGATACGTTACCAATCCATGTAACTCCATACGAATTGCAGGAGGAGTAATTACTGGGCACACTGCGGGTGCTAAGAAGAGCACTCCTGGCTGACATCAAAGATTGAAACAATACTAATTTCATGAACTTTAATCATACTTTGATTTAAGAGCAGGGTACATTCCTATCATGGGATTAGAAACCCAAAAGAAGTGGAGAAATTAAAAAAGTGAGATGTGGGGTACCTTGGTACAAGCAAAGGATTGTGGGTAAGGGGAGGAGCCTGAGCCTTGTATCCAAAGTCTGAGAGTGGCCAAAGTTAGATCCAAAGTACCCATTCAGTGAGGATGGGTGGAAAAGATAACATCTGATCCTAATTTTAAATTTTGTTACCTCTTCCAATTTCAGTTCAATAATACAGTGGTTTTCAAGCTGCAGTTTTGACAGGTTATTTGTTGTTGGTAGATCTAGCAATATTTTGTAATCCTCTTATAACATCTTTCTAGGAGCCCTTCAAAGTTCAGTTTTAGGACCCATTCTGATATGTCTTTTCATTAACATCTTCGAACCTAATTCTATATAGTGACAATCTTGTTATCTTCAAATCCACCCTCAACTTGTAATTAAACTGTGCTAAGTTTAACAAAAGTTCTGCATCCAGCTGAAGGCTAAACAGCTTACAGTATGTTCAAAGAGAACCACATTCTATTGTACTCAGCCAAACCTTAACACCTTACCTAACCCTACTGCACTGTTACATACAATAAGAAAAATTATTTCCTTTATAAATAGTTATAACCAGCTCTAGTTTTCACTTAAATAGCCACTCTCTTCACTAAACTAAAAGGAAAAGTTAGATCAACCCTATTTGGCAGTCACAAAACTTCTATCTGTTTTTACACGCAAAAGTAGAGCCTCAGTCATTAAAAAGAAATTGCAACCACAACTAGAACAAGTCCCCCTCTTCTCGCCTACTTTTCCCAGAAAATATGTACAATCTTTCTCCCAGGAATGAGGTGCACAGAACATTTACTGACATTCATAAAATCCTCAGCAGCAACAACTCACTCATATTTCCATCAAAAGTGTCAATAAAACAAACCTAATGCCATTTGTACTAAAGTTTAAGTAGTACAACAGTGCTGTATACACCAAATAATCTATCATGCACTGATCATGCTTACTCTTCCTTTGACCCTAAACTGTGGAAACAACTCCACAACAGCATTCATCCTGTCTGCTGTTTTTCCTCTGCTCTTGTTTCCAACCTAACCCCCAATGATACACCGTCTCTATAAATTTGGCATATATGCACAACTCTTGGCTCTTTCTCACAGAGCTCAGAGACACCTGGTGTCCTCGTCTGTGTATTTAGAGTGTTTTTGCTGCATTTAGTGCTTGCCAGGCTGAGATATGTACTTTTACTTGAAAAAATGCAATTCTTTAAGTTATTTAAGTTTACTGCTGTTGTTTTCTTGGCTTATTGCATTTATCTGCATGTTAAGTCTGCAAAATGCATTTTTCCAGTGTCAATGCTGCTATACCAATTACTTGAAAAATCTCTATAAAAGTGTTGCCTTAACTAGTTGTTGAACTGGTTTCTGTTAGCTTTTCACTTTTAGCTAACCTTTGTGTGTTTTTACATTAATGATACTTGGGATTACTCATCTAGTGGCAGTAGGGGTAGCCTGGTCTGTCCAAGGTAGGCACACTTCAGTTGAAGTTGTTTTGTTGACCAGATGGTTACTGGCATTTAGCAGTGCCTTGTATAGACCCAGGCACTTAGAAACTAAATGTTCCATATAAAACTACCTATAAAACTGTACTCAGTAACTCAGTTGTACAGACAGCAAATAGCTTGTGCATTGAGAAGCACTGTCCCATGAATCAACTCCTCCATAGCCTAATTTTTGCTTCTATCTTTAAAAGCACCCAACCTAGCCCATTATGAAACCCTCTTGTACCTCAATCTTGCAGGACCTACCATCATTGATATGCACTTTCCAAATTTCTCCATCACCAGTCTGGTGGACATGGGCATCCAGAGAAAATGTAGCAATTGTCTCATGTTCACTGAAAACCAGTTAATCCACAGTGAAGATGATAGAGTATGAAAGAGATGAAACTACACCATGTCACTGGAGGCAAGGCTCTTGCATACAAACAAACACATTAACGGTCAGGTCGTCAGTAACACACACACTAAATCAACCACACAAAACATGCTCCAGACACATAGACCAATACATGCTGAAGCACTAAGAAATAAGTAAACCCCAAAGACCTCCCAGACACTTGACCCATAACAATTACCTAACTGCATTATTTTCTGCTCTGGTTTTTCAACTGTACTTTAGCCTAGATAGCGTATACTAGATTCAGATCTGCTGCCTGTTCATGTGACACTTGAGCACTAAATCAACCACCTTACATTAAGAGGGGCTTTCCCTATACCCTTGTGGCAGAAGAGTGTAAATCCAGCATTGTCTGAGTTGGAGGCTGCTGAAGGAAGGTTCATTGTGTGATTTCCTATTGGCAGATTAGCTTAAAAGTGTTTAATTTTGTCTGTATTTAAGCCTCGCATTTGAATGTTGCTCCACACTGCACAACTGGGCTTACTAGTACCATGTACAGAAGCAAACGCCTGGAAACAAAATGTTTACCTAGAGTTCTGTCAGTGCAACCCTCCCAAGCTAACCGGTTGCATTACAGGCAACTCAGCTGTACACTAAAGCAGCCTTACCACAGTTTTTCAACCCTAGCCTTCAATAAAATAAGCCCCCTTGTTAATACTAGAGCCGAAACTGGTCTAACTTGCCCACTCCCAAATAGTACTTGTGGTATAAACCTGCCATAATGGATGGCCAGTTTCCCACCATTTCTCTAGCAAGCCTGACTACCATAGGCATCTTGAAGCAATGTAGTAACTGCCTCATGTATATCGACAACCACTTACATCTAAAACAAATACCATGTGTGAGAGAAATCATTACACTATTAAAATTGGAAACAATCTTCTCATGTGACAAACAGGTTGTCAAGAACAGACTTCACCTCTCAAACAAGATAAGGTCAACACACACAAACCCTCATATCTGGAGGTACTCATTAAAAGCCTACCAACAGATCAGAGACCTCCCAAGTGCAAACCACTTGCACACATTACAAAAAGTATAGCAACCACTAAACATACTAGCACACACACCAGTGTATCAGGAAATAAGCCCCTAAGTCAAAACATCTCAAAACCTAATGTACTGGTAATAGGTGACTCGATAGTGAGACACACAAATGTCCTCCATCACCAGGCTGGACAAGAAGTTGGTCACAGTCAGCTGCCTGTCAGGTCCCAGGATCCATCAAATCATGTATGCAAAACAGATTAAAACCTTAAGACAAACCAAGTAAACTAACAAAACGCCAAAGCAACAGACGCTTACTAGAACCAAATATTTTATTACAACAATGTGAGCGCTTTCGTTTAATTAATATTAAACTTCATCAGACAACATTCAACTTAAAACACACCATTTAAATATTCTGCCAAGACTTAAAAACAGGAAATGATGTCAACATATTTTAGCATCTACCTTAAATATATTACTGCACACCAAAGCTATGTTATATTATGTGCAATATATATAAAAACCACACACACATATATATATATATATATATATATATATATATATATATATACACACACACACAGTGTGTGTGTGTGTGTGTGTGTGTGTGTGTGTGTGTGTGTGTGTGTGTGTGTGTGTGTGTGTGTGTGTGTGTATAAATATATATATCTATATGGCCAGCCATAGGCATTTAAAATAATCTGCCATCTTAATTCTCTCTTTTCTAACTATAAAGACCAAGGACCCCCCCCCAAGATTGTACCCTACTTGCTATATTATTAATAATTGGAAGGAATGGTCCTGGTTGTTAGAACTATGCTTGGCCAATGCATTGAGTAGCTTCCCTTCCCTAATAGCATACTGATGCTCATATAGCCTCTCTTTCAAACTCCTTTCTTTCTATTTTACCAACATAGAGGAGGGGCATTTTTTTACAAATTGTCAAACAACTCGTTTTGTATTACAATTAAATGACCCTTTAATTTTATATAGGTTCATACTAGGCTATCTGCCCCTAGGGCATTTATAAGCCTAGCCAGAGTGTGTTTGGCTTTCGCCACCCATTTTAAATTAATTTTGCTATGCCCTTTTTCGAGGTTAGTATACTGTGCCTCTGTCTAACAGTGACACAGAAGTGATACCCGGGGTAAACCTACGATCTCCCATCCACTCATCAAGATTCCTCTTGAAGAGAGTCAATGAGGGACTCTGCCTAACTTGGACTGGGATTTTATTCCAGAGTGAAGGGAGCCTCTGGGTTATGAATCTGTCTTTCCAGCATGTCCTATTTATTTCAGTGCTGAGGTTCAAGTCTCTCGAGCGCGTGGCTCGATGGGATTTGGATTTTCTGAGGTGCAGCATGTCCATTAACTTCGGGTTGGACATGGCTTTATACGTCAGGCACAGATCGCCTCTGAGCAGGTGGTATGCCACTGAGTAGAGCTGGAGTTTCTTTAACCGGGCAGCATATGGCATCTGTTTGAGCCCTTTGATTCTCTTGGTGAGGTACTTTTGGGGTCTTTCCAGTTGCTGCAGGTGTCTTGTAAGGTACATCCCAAAGAGGTCATTGTACTCAATTATGGGCCTGATGAGGGATGAGTAAAGAAGCACGATGACCTCCCCTGATCTAAATGTGAATCCCTTCATGATTAGGTGGGCTATATAAAATGTTTTTCTAACCACTTTGGCCACGTGGTTGTCAAATGAGAGATTGCTATCAACTTGGGCCCCCAGGTCCCTAATTACTTCTTCTGTACTTAATGGATTACCACCTATGTGGTAATTTGTGGGCACTTTGTTTTTGCCAAAGGGGATGACTATACACTTTTTGGTGTTTAGCTTGAGGCCATGGCTCTGGCACCAGTTGTCTGTTTCTATGAGGCCCTTTTGGAGGATGCTTGTGTCGGCTGGAGAGTCGATTATGGCGCCCAGTTTGCAGTCATCTGCAAACTTAGTCAGCCACAGTCCTTCTGTGTTGGCCTGTACCTCCGAGAAATATATACCGAACAACAGAGGTCCCAGGACTGAGCCTTGTGGGATGCCACTTGTAACTGGTTTGGAGTCTGACATGGCTCCAGCAATTCTAACCATGTGGGTTCTGTCCTTGAACCAGTTTGCAACCCATCTAGTGATATAGGGGTTTATATTTAAGCTGGTGAGCTTATCTATAATGCCCGAGTGGGGTATTGTATCGAAGGCTTTTACGAGGTCCAGGTAGGCTGTGTGGACCACCTTCCCCTCGTCAATGGCCTTGGTGACTATTTCAAAGAAATCGACCAGGTTTAAGAGGCAGTATCTGCCCTTAACAAAGCCGAACTGGGTAGGATCCAGTGTCTGTAGGTCCCCAATATCTTTATTTATGAGGTCCATGATGATCCTTTCCATAAGCTTTGCAGACCAAGCTAGTCAGGCTTATGGGGCGATAGTTTCCAGGATCCGTTGAGGCACCACCTTTGTGGAGAGGGACCACTGTTGTTGTACGCCACTCTTTGGGTACATATCCTGTAGTAAGGCTGAGACTGAACAGTAGTTTTATGTTTGGGTTTAGCTCTTCTTGGAGTTCATGTAGGACGCAGCCCGGGACACTGTCTGGTCCCATTGATGCTGTGTTTTTTGCTTTGGAGAGGGCGGCTCTTACCTGACCATCTGAGATGTCAGGGGGGCAGCACTCTGCTGGGATAGATATTTGCCCTTTTGGTGGGGAGGGGAGAAGTTTGCGCTGAACCTGTCAGCTAGCATGTTGGCAATGTCTGTGGGTTCTGTGTATTTTTTGTCATTTTGGACTAATTCTGAGCATATCTGGGAATTCCCACCCAGGTTACTAACATAACTAAAGAAAGCCTTGTGATTATCCTTAGTGTCCTGTGCAATTTTTCTCTCGAAGCTGGCCTTAGATGATTCTATGAGTGCCCGTAGTTTTTTGCTAATACTGATCAGAGATGCCTTCCCTTTTTGGGATTTTGCTCCTTCTATTGTTTAGTTTGTTTATGGCTGGGGTCCACCAGATAGGACGTCTGCCTTTGGAGGATTGGGTCTTGGTTTTATTTGCAACTGCATGATCCATGCATTCCTGAAGGTGTTCATAGAATGTGTTTATAAAGGATTCTGCGGTCTGGGCCGTATTTTCCACAGGCCCGAGGGCTTTGAAGGATTCCACCTCGGTTTTGAGGAGTGTGAAATTTGCTTTAGAGAAGTTTTTCACTGTGGTTTTCTGGGCAAGGGGTGGGGTCGGGATGTGAATATCCAGTGAGTTTAGTTTATGGTCTGATCTTACCAGTGAGGGATACACTTCTGGTCTGGAGCATAAAGTCCCCATGTTGGTGATGATCAGGTCCAGTATGTTTTCCCCTCTTGTGGGAGTGGTAACAAGTTGTTCCATAGCATTTGAGTTTATAAATTCTAGGAACCTTTGGGCTAGGGAGTTGGAGCTAGAGTAATGCTCCCAGTCTATGTTTGGGTAGTTGAAGTCGCCCGATATAATGGTGTTTGGAGAGATCTTCATATTTTCCAGTGTTCTCAGGAAGGTCGAGGTGTGGGTATCTTTGACAAATATAGATACTCCCCCTCCTTTTGTGGTTCGGTCCAAGTTTTGGGGCCGAAAAGCATGGTATGAGGTATAACCTGGTAGTGCTGGGGTGCTCTCGGGAGCCTTGAACCAGGTTTCTGTTACTGCACAGATATCGATGTTCTCCATGCTAAGGAGAGTTTTGAGTGCGTGCATCTTCAGGTTTAGACTTCTGGCGTTGAGTAGCATTACTCTTAGTTTCTTATCCCTTGTGATACCTACGGAGGTGGGTTTGTCTTTTGAGCCTTGCCT
>NC_056726.1:1271312252-1271352252 GCF_019279795.1 Protopterus annectens | reverse complement strand
TAAATAAATATTTTCTGAGATTGTAATGAGTTGGTAGAGTTTAAAAATTCACTGCAGACTGCTCTGTCAGAGATGCTAGGTAAGCAAGCTGGAGTGACTAGGGAAATTATTTTTTGAGCTATGATACAGAATTGGAATTGCCTAGACATAGTAAGGCCTTGCAGACTCTAATTATGATGGCTGCCAAAAAAGCAATTACTAGAAGTGGAAATCAAAGTCTAAATTAACTTTACTAGAAGTAGTGAAGATAGCAACTGGGATCTGCAGAAAAGGGTAGGAGCATATTACATAGGAAAAATGGGAACTGTGGGATCAGTACATGCAGGGGAGGAACAAGGTTTAAAAGAGGGCAGGATCTAAATGAGCTATGTAATGGTTGTTCACTAACAATGACTGGATAGGTTAAAAGTGATATATAATGTTTGCAGCTACAGATGTGTCAGCACAGTTTAGAATGTATGATGTTTACAAATGAGAGTGTGTTGCTATGGCTTATTATCATTTATATAAATGTAACATGGCCTATGTCAAAGATATTTTAATAAAGATGTTTCTTGTTTTAAAAAAAAAAAAAAAAAAAGAGGGCATCAGGGAAGGAGACACTTGATACGATGTTCCTACGTAACTTAGTCAAGATCCAATGCAATTATTCTTTGATTTTTTTTTTTTTTTTTTGTTATTTCTGCTCGATGTGGAGATAAACCTATTCAGCTTTACCCAGCTTAAGGCAATACCTGAGGTGGCATTAATTACCGTTTACCAGACAATGTTGACATTAACACGTATTATAGTTTTTTGTTAGATCCTTGAAGAGGCCTAGTGGAAGAACTTTTCAGCAATGAGGATGCTGTTACCTGGGGGTATGTACATACTGATTTTATATACATATGCATGTGTGTGTGTATACATATATATATATATATATATATATATATATATATATATATATATATATATATATATATAAAAGACAGAAAAGGTGCAAGAGCAAACCAGGGATAAGAGGTAAGTAGGATGGACAAGAGGCAGTAAGTAAAGGGGTGACAAGATGAGGTAAGGAAGGATGAAATAGGGATAAAGGGGTGTGTAAGAGAACTACAGGGTTTATGTAACACGACCTGAGTGAGAGCAGGTGAACTTTGCCAGGGTGAAGAGGTATAGATCAAACCTAAATACTTAAAGCCACCTTAATTAATAGACTTACCACTACTTTTATCCAAATTCTGTGCAAATAGAAGTTCATTAATGTATAGTTACTTAAACTGAATGTACATTATTTAAAGTACACATGCAGATATCACGTCATAATGTCAAGAACAGAGTTAAGTATCCCAGATTGCAATGGTCTAAGCAGAATGGAAAATGCTGGAAATAGTTTGATTAATCTGTCTGATTTCATGCAGAATACTGTTACAACATGTTAGTGCCGCTATATTTTCTTTTTGTAAATGATTTTTCAATAGTAACCAGTTCAAAGGGAGGCCCAGTTAGAAATAAGCCCTCACAGCCCCTAAGTAAATATGTTTGATCCTCTTCGTACTGTTTTAAGTTTCTGAGAAAAGCAACATCATTCATGCAATAATTTGAATGTAAAGATATTTAACAGTAGTGAAAATCTAGATGAAACTGGAACCAGTGTCATTTGCTTAAAGTGGTACTGTAGTGCTACCTATTACTGGAGAGATGAACAAATCACAGGATTTTATTTTCAGCTGTTTAAATTAATGAAAAATTTACAGGAGTAAAATATTATATATAGCAGACTATATTCAAGAGTGGGAAGCAATATAGTGACAACAGCAGCTTTCCTTGCTTCTTGTGTAACCAAATTTGATATTTTGTAAGACATGTTAATTTGTTCTAGATCAATATTTACTATTAACCAAGTATGTGTAGTAAAATGTAGGTATTATATAGGCTGACCTCCTGTGTATATGCACATTTTACTGTACTCCTTTACTCATGTATTTTATATGTTATCATCATGCTGATTTACAGTTTTCTGTTACTGTTCACATAACCTAGGCTGAGCCTGCACCTGGGGTGATCTCATGTAAGGGTACACTGTTAGGATCAGTGATGAATATGAGTGGAATGTTTTAGTAGTTATTGGTACCAAAACAACATATCTTTAGGATTTAACTGCACTGACTCTAAATTCGTTAGCTGCTAGCCAGTTCTATAGAAGCTCAAAAGTCTCCTGGACTCCCTGGATAATTGTAATTAAGTTTGTACCAGATCATCTATATGGCCACATGGAATATGAGAAGAAATTGTCTTTAATCTCCAATCAAGTTTAGGAATTGTTTTCAGATAAGTGTTTGACAAACCATAGAGCCTCACTGCAAAGTACGCACACACACACACACACACACACACATTTACCTATAACTTTAGGAATGGGTGGGAGTTAATCTCTTGGTAGTTTGTTCCCATTTAAGTACATAATAGACTCAAGCTACTACCTCCTACACCTCACCATATTTTAGTCTCTCACGTTTTCAGCTTTCACTCCTTTTCACATCCACATACATCATCTAATGAACAACATCCCCACTACACACACACACACACACACACACACACACACACACACACACACACACACACACACACACACACACACACACACACACACACACACACACACCTTGCCAGTGCTATTGCAATTGTATCTTGTTTGGTTTCTCAAAAAATCTTTTTTTTTTTTTTGTGGGGGTTGGTGACCTATATGACCTGCCCGATGATGCCTGCTGCACTCAGTGGGCATCTCCTGTGCATCTATCAGGAGTGAGAGCCAGGCTACAGTGATCTGACAGGCAGCTCTGGCCCATTCGTTCCCCCTTCTGGAGGTGAAATAAGAAGAACTTTTCTAGTTAAGACATTGTTAAAGCAGGTAGATAAATAAAACAACATAGTAATAACTCATCAAAATTAAATACGTTCTAAACAGAAAAAACTGTTGGATAAAATCCAGGATATACAGAATTACCACTGAAACCATAAACAGGCAACAGCTTTGGCCACAAATTTAACATCTTTTCCTTACTAATATTCTGCTTAGATTCATATTTCCTCTGCTTCTTTTAAACAGGTGTCACTATATAGCACTAAATCATCCATTTTCCAGACATTTTAAGTCACCTAGCTCAGTTATTGATTGGCAAAAACCTCTGCTAATATGACAGCTATGGAAAACAAGCCAGTAATCCTGTGACAAAAATTAAATGCTTATCCAATCGATAGAGGATTTTTTGGCTACTTCTACTGGACTTTGCACTATTGTTCCCTAAGAATACACTAGGTGTCATTGTACATGCCCAGCTTGAAAATGGGAAAATTTGTTCAACAGTAGTCGTGATTATGGCCTCAGGATAATTTCTGTAAACAAGTTTACAATTTCAGAACTTGGTATATCATTTTCAGTGAAACTATACCTGACATCTCATTCCTCACTCTAGGCATTACTTCATCGGACTAACCCAAACTGATAGGACAAAATGTGAACTCAAAATAAGGATAATGCATCTGGATGATGCCAGCCTATTTCAGTCCATAACCTTGTTGAAGTTAATATTGTTTCTTTCAATCCTAGACATAAAGTTGAGTATTAGGACTTACAGTGACTTGCAAAATTACAACTGGAATATGAGGTTACATTCTGAAAGACAGTGCAAATAGTCTTCCTTGGTAAGTACATACAGGTTTAAACCACTGAAATAAGTTCATAGTGATATCAACGCTTACAGTTATAATCTCAATGCACAAGTGCACATCTCTGTGGGGAAATATAAGCACTCAGTCAAGAGACAAGGCTTCAAGAAGAACAAAGTGAAAAGTCACTATACCAGGGGAGTGCTTCTCAAACAATTTGAAATATAAAGCTGATAAGTATATTTTTAGCACTTCTGTTCAAAGCTCTGCACTGTCCTAATTTTTGCTTGATTGATTCAGATATATATTTGCTAGCTTCTGATCTGTGCTGAAATTTATGTTTTTCTCCCACCCTTATTCCTGCTGTATTAAATACTGGTCTAACAGCTTTTGTGTTTACCACCCTCCCTCTCTATCGGTGTCTTCTTCTTATACTTGGTAGCTTTGCAGTTGCTCGCCCCTACTGTACATTTGATCTGGGACACTCCTCCAAGTCTATTGTCATTAGCTCATTCTACCTAATACAGAGAGAACATTTCAGAAGGCCAATCCACTTAGGTTCTTAATCTTGAATTATCTTCTGCTCCTCCTTTCTCCCTTTCCACTTTACTAAAATCTCCTTGTGTTCTGACTGAGTGTGCTTCTCAGCTGATAGTGTGCTAGTTTGCACTGCATTTGAATTGTTTTAGTGCTGTTTTAGCTGCTTTTCTGTAAAAAAAAAAAACTAAGCTTGTTTCCTGCCTTTCCTGAAACTAGTCTAGTCCAGATACAGATTTGCTGTATCCAAGAACGTTTGTAAACTTCTGAGTCCTTCAAGCCTTTCTGTGTTGGAGGAAAGCCTTCTAGCTTATCAGTGGGAGTGGTAAGCACTAGGTAGCCTTATCTATCACAAGAGGAGTGGTTTCTGGCACAGAAATTGAAGTTTATTGGCCATTTGGGCAGTTTTTTTTCCATTGCTTTCAACTTTCTAGTTTAAAAGCCCCCATTTGTGCTTGTTTCCTACCTTTCCTGTAACTAGTCTAGTCCAGATACAGATTTGCTGTATCCAAGACTGTTTGTAAGCTTCTTAGCTCCCCCAAGCCTTTCTGTGTTGAGCAAAGTCTTCTAGCTTATCAGTGGAATTGGTAAGCACCAGGTAGCCTATCTACCACAAGAGGAGTGGTTTCTGGCCCAGAAATTGTAGTTTATTGGCCGTTTGGGCAGTTCTTCCATCTGTTTCAACTTTCTGGTTTAAAAGACTGCATTTGTCCTTTTCCCACCTTTCCTGTAACTAGTGTAGTCCAGATACAGATTTGCTGTATCCAGGACTGTATGTAAGCTTCTGATGATTGTTTGTAAGCTTCTGATCCCCCCAAGCCTTTCTGTGTTGGAGGGAAGCCTTCTAGCTTATCAGTGGGAGTGGTAAGCACTAGGTAGCCTATCTATCACAAGAGGAGTGGTTTCTGGCCCAGAAATTGTAGTTTATTGGCCATTTGGGCAGTTTTCCATCTCTTTCACTTTCTAGTTTAAAGCCCTATTTGCGCTTGTTTCCCACTTTTCCTGTAACTAGTCTAGTTCTGATACAGATTTGCTGTATCGAGGACTGTTTGTAAGCTTCTGAGCTGTGCCAAAGACTGCTGTTCAATTTTTCCCTTAGATCTGCTAGTTTTCTCCTCTCCTGCACTTTTACAAGCTTATTAGTCTAGCACTTTACCAGACTTCTTATAGCAATTATCGTAGCACACAAAAGTGCTATCAGCACTAAACATTCTGCAAGGAAACAGCTCCAGTACTTATTATTAATGCCCACCCCTCCAGGCATGTCAAAAGATCAGTTCCCTGTGCTTTCTCATATCGACCTGGTGAACTTGGGCATCCTGAGGCAATGTAGCAACTGCCTCCTGTACACTGATAACCCTCTCCTCCCAACACTCAAACTTACGAGAGATGCACTTACATATCCAAATTGAAAGCCACGAACTCTCCAGCCAAGACAGGAATAGCTGGTCAAGAAGAGAAGGTCAACACCTGCACCACACCACATGGAACACATAACCCTCCAGAACACACACTGGCACTGCCTTCACATAAAGACACAAACCACACACCCACCTTCACAGATACTCTCAATAAAATTCTACCCTAACAGCAGAGAACTCCAAGGCAGAAATGCACTCGACCACCACAACACAATAATCATGAGACACACAACTCTCCTAAATAGTGTGCCACTCAACCAAAGCCCCTAAGGTAAACAGCATGCCCACACACTGGTCATCGGTAACTCAATAGTGAGGCACACTTATGTCCCACTCAATAGGTTGAATAAGGAGAAAGTAATAGTCAGCTGCCTGTCAGGTGCCAGGATCCACCACATAACGCACGCACTTAGGTCCCGCAACAACAAGTACAAATATGACTCTGTCATTGTACATGTGGGCGTGAATGACCTGAGAAGTACCTCCCTGAACTACATGAAGAGAGACATGGAGGAGATCTTGAATTATGTAGCACAGGCGGGTATGACCCCAGCCCTGAGCAGTATCCTACCATCACCTAGAATGATACCACAGTACAAGCGGAAAATGATTGATTTCAATAACTGGCTAAGTTTCTGGTGTCATTCTAAGGAGATCCAGTATCTGTCTGCCTGGGATGACATGACTGATGGACCTTGATGCTTTGCCAGAGATGGCCTGCATCTGTTACCCCTGGGCTTCTGGATACTGGCCAAGGCTCTTGCCACCCCTATAGTGCCTTTTTTAGGCAGTGTTCCAAAGACCAAATTATCACCGTAACCGCTACAAAACAAATGCAATCTGAGGGTCATGCTGCTGAACACTAAAAGTCTAAATCTCAAAATGAACTCACTCGAAGCACTCCTTAAAAGGAAAAAAACATCGACATTTGTGCCGTAACAGAGACAAGTCAAGGCAGCAGAAAGCACCCCTGCACTACCAGGCTTAAACTCATTCCACACCTTTCGGCCCCAGAACCTGGACCGAAGCTCCAAAGGCGGTGGCGTTTCCATATTCATAAAGGATGCACACACCTCCAGACTGGTAGGCCAACATAACACATCTGAGATACTTCAGGTGCAGCTAATGTTGGGAAAGACAGTAATTCAGGTCATAGCCTGCTAGAAGTCCCCAACCATGTCCCAAGACTCACACTCCACATTCCTAAGCACCCTGGAGAATATTAGGGTCCAACCTAACACCCTCATACTGGGTGACTTTAACTACCCCTCCATTAACTGGGAAAGTTACTCATGTACCAATGCACTTGCCCAGCATTTCCTGGAATTCATCAATTCCAATGCCCTGGACCAGCTCGTTCTTATCTCCACTAGAGGTAGCAATAGTCTTGACCTGGTCATGACCAACATGGGCAACCGCTGCTCTACACAAATAGTCAACTCCTCCCTGATTAGATCCGACCACAAACTAATCACCTTGGATATCCACTTCCCTCCCACTCCCCTGCAATGGAAACCACCATGAAAACCTTCTCCAAAGCTAACTTTTGGGCTCCTAAAACAGAGGTGGCTAACTTCACGGCACCCATGCAAATGGAGAATAGTTGTATAACCACAGAATCATACACCAATGCACTGTACAAACACGTACACAAAAGCATGGATCTTGCCATACCCAATAAAATCAAGACACTCTCCTCCAAAAAAAGGAAGCAAATCTGGTGGTCCCCTGCCATAAACAAACTTTACAACAGAAGGAGGAAACTGAAGCAGAACAAGGTGAAGTCCCAAGACTGGAAAAACTCCCTTATCAGAAAGTTGAGCTCCCTCATCAAATCCTCCAAAGCTAGCTATAAAAACAGAATTATAGCAAATAGTAAAGACAACCACAAGGCTTTCTATAGTTATGTAAGGAATCTCCACTGCAATACCCAGATTTGCTCTGAGCTCTACTGCACAATGGTACCTCCTAAACCGAGCCAACAGATATTGTCAATATACTGGCTGACAGATTCAGTGCCAACTTTACACCCCCCCTCCACAGGACCAATCATAATACCAGTAGACTGCCAGGCAACCAGTATTACTGCTGCACAGGTTAAAACAGCTCTGTCCAAGGCCAAGAATACAGCTTCTATGGGACTAGACAATATCCCTGGCTGTGCTCTACAATAACTACAGAGTGAACTGGCACATCACCTGTGTGCCTTGTTCAGTCACAGCCTCACCTCAGGCTTAGTCCCTACCAAATGGCGCACTGCTACAGTCATCCTTCTCTGCAAAAGATGAGTAACTACAGATCCTGGGAACTATCACCCCATTAACCTGACAAGTCTGATATGCAAAGCTATGGAACGCATCATCATGGACCTACTAAACAAGGATATAGGGAATCTCCAAAGTCTGGATCCCACACAGTTTAGTTTTGTGAAGGGTAGGTCATGCCTGCTCAACTTGGTTGACTTCTTTGAGTCACTAAGCAGAGCTGTGGATGAAGGCAAGGTGGTTCATACAGCCTACCCTGATCTGCTCAAGGCCTTTGATACCATTCCCCACTCAGGAATCATAGAAAAACTCACTAAGCTAGGCATAAACCCCAATATTACTAGGTGGGTTGCAAACTGGCTCACAGATAGAACCCATAGTGTGAAAGTAGCTGACTCCAAGTCAGACTCCGGACCAGTCACAAGTGGAGTCCCACAGGGTTCGGTCCTGGGTCTCCTCCTGTTTTGTATCTACTTCTCTAAAATCCAGGCCAACACAAAGGGTCTCTGGCTGACCAGGTTCACAGACGATTGCAAGCTGGGAGCTATTAACTGTCCAAGTGATGTTGACATCCTACAGAAAGGCCTCACTGAGACCAACAACTGGTGTCAGAACCATGGCCTTAAACTCAATGTCAAAAATTGTGTCGTCATCCCCTTTGGGGAAAAAAAATAGTTCACATGAATTACCACATCGATGGTAGTCCACTGAACACAGAAGGAGTTATAAGAGATCTGGGAACACATATTGACAGCAACCTCTCTTTTGACCACCACATTGCCACTGTGGTCAGAAATTTCTTCTATGTGGCACATCTCATTACTAAGGGTTTTGCATCCAGGATGAAAGAGGTCATTGTCTCCCTCTACTCTTCCCTCATTAGGTCAATCATCGAGTACAATGCCCCATTTGGCATGCACCTCACTAGACACCTGCAACAACTGGAGAAGCCACAAAAGTACCTCACAAAGAGAATCCTAGGCCTTAAATACTTGTCCTATATGGACAGACTAAAAAAACTCCAACTATTCTTATATCGCCTACTTAGAGGTGATCTCTGCTTGACTTACAAAGCCATGTCTGACCCAGCTCTGCTAGAACTGCTACATCTATAGAAATCCCAATCCCTCCGCACCACATGCTCCAGAGACCTCAACCTTATTACCACAATCAACAGAATATGCTGGAGGGACAGGATCCTCACCCAGAGACTGCCCATGCTCTGGAACAGACTTCCCATACATGTCAAGCAGAGCACCTCGCTGTCCCCCTTCAAAAGAAATCTTGGTGAGTGGATGGGAAATAGAAAATTCATACCGGGGATCACTCCAGTGGCTCTGCTCAACAGAGGCACTGGGAACTAAGGTTGGGTGGCATGATGCCAGGGTAATCCTATGGGCTAGGCTTGTAAAGGCTCCAGGGCCATTAGCCTATTACACACCTATGAACCTATGAATGAGTGTTGGGACAATTATTTTTAGTTTGTTGAGTTCCTCATATACATTAGGATGTGAACTATTCAAGAACACTACCAGAAAAACAAGAGTCCTGAACACAGCAGTATTAGTATTGTGTGACTTAATGTATTAGTGTGACTGATCATTTCCTTGGTTTAGCTATGTCCAAGACAACCTGTTTTGTTTTTGAGAATTCTGATTTGATTTTCTTGCAGTCCACTATCAGTACTTCTAGATATAAATCCAGACTGCTCATTGAAAGGCCTGTCAGTAAAACTAAAGCTCAAGTACTTTGCTTGCATAATGCAATGACAGGATACACTAGACAAGACTCTAATGCTTAGAAAGATCAAAGGCAAAAGAATAAAGGGTCAGCTGAGGCTAAGATGGAAAGACAGCATTAATAAGGTAATGCTTATAAATCTGTAAGCAAATAAGGAAGCATTTCATGATAGAACGGCCAGACGTACTGAAGTTGTGAAGAATCTGATCTGATTAAACAACACCTGTGGCATTGCTTTTACCTTCAGACTAAAGGTGTGAGGTCAGTATAAACGGTAGGATTGCTGTGAGAAAACAGTCACTATGAAGGCAGCCATCCATGGGGAGAAGTATTAGAGATGTTCAGTTTTGCAAAGACAACCTCTAACTATAAAAAAGGCCATACAACCCGCTGAACCAATATAACAAGACTGCTAATGAGAGAAGCAAGATAATGTTGCTGAATTTCTATTTTTTCAGTGCTTTTTGGCTACTTAAATAGCAGCATTCATAGATACCCCTCAATGTGAATTAGTATCTAAACTGTATAAGGCCTGTGGATCAGCAGCTATGCATAACATCCTGTTATAAACCACATGACTGTTCATAAGGCATTATGTCACAAAGAAAGAATCCTCATCTGGAAGGCTTAGAATTCTGTGCACGACACAAACAACAGTGCATCACACCGTGCCAAAGGTGCACATTATTGTGAAGTGTATAGTGGTATCAGGGCTTGACAATGCGTCACAGGCACACATTGGGCAAAATTATGAATGCCAACATCTGTCTAGCCCTTTAATCTGATGTGACCGTACTGGTCTGTGTGTGTGTATGTGTGTGAGTGCATGCAAGAATGGTATTGCAGTGTGGCCCTTTTGGCTACAATAATATACAAGCACAGGCAGAAGGCTTCGAAGAATCCTTGCCTTGCATTTGGTCTCATTATCCACTTGCGTGTACTAACTTGCATTCGCATTGCATTAAGAGTTTGATAGTCAGTGACAGACGTCAGCAACCTACACATTAGAAGTACGCGCCAAGCTGTACTGCTGATCGTACTTTGTTGTTGGTGATGCTACACCATTGCTGTGCTCTTACATTAGTGATAGCTGGAACCTATACCTATTTCTGCGAGGATCTCAATATGAATTTGATAGGTTAATGCCCTGAACAGAAGTATCTTTAAATGCTTACATCAATGCATTGTTATATGTCTGAATGCGTATGTTGCTATATGCAACACCATTGACCCATGCAAAGGATACTATATACTATGAAATTACAGCTTCGGTAACTGCACTTTAATGTCACTGTTGAGGTTTTCGACCAGTCTGTGAGCCTCCACAAATGCTTGCTAAAGCTGTTGATGCAGACAGCTCTGGTATGCATTATAGTTGTACATGAATTACTTCATCCATTTTATTCACACTGGGCTGCTCTTTCTGCATATACATACTTTTCTCCACGTTCCCTACTGGGTATACAGCACCATACAAGTTTTCTGGCCCAATGCAATGCCCTGAATAAATCACATGTTGGCATTTTTCCAGATTTTCTCATTCACTGGATATTGCATATCATACATCTATGAACATCAAGCTTTCTTGAGGGACTCAGCCAAGGGTATAGAATAAAGCCCTTAATGAATCACTAATAAATTGCTCAATGCACACACTGGAAAAATGCAGTGTGACTGTATCACTTACGTGATCATCTTCCACACCAGATTTTGCATTGTGATTTTCACTGCAAAATTCTGCACCAAGAACACACACGTGTGAGGCGGGGGTGTTATTATATGATGATGGAAGACCACAATTTCTACCACAGAATATAAAGGAAGAACAAAACTGATAAAAACTCCCTAACAAGCATGTGCTGTCCAGCTGAGTATGTAAGAAAATGTTACTCATAGCTAGATACCAAACTGAATATATACTGCAGGACTGAAACTAGAGAAGTGAAATACTGTTGAGGAATTTTTCTCTCTCCTACTTGTTTATTTTACATTGCCTTCTGACAAAATCATAAGTCAGAAGTAGAAAGTTACACATCACTGTTCACCAATGAAAACTGCAAAATAAGATAAATCAAACTATGACATTAGCTAATGAATAAAACATTCACCAGCAGTTTAACATAAAGAAAGCAATGCAAA
Organism: Protopterus annectens; assembly: GCF_019279795.1. Taxonomy (NCBI): domain Eukaryota; kingdom Metazoa; phylum Chordata; order Ceratodontiformes; family Protopteridae; genus Protopterus; species Protopterus annectens. The sequence continues at coordinate 1,271,340,497 of NC_056726.1, read as the reverse complement.
CAAGAATTCACTATCAGTGTTTGTTGCTTAATTTAAAATATCAGCAGCAAACTTTGTGAGGTAATGTTGATTAACTAGCAGCCACATGAATCATAACTGTGTGTTTAATTCCCAGCATTCATCAGTGTACTCGGTACTTAGATCATTACACATGTATGTACAAGCATTCATCATAAGGATCAGAGCTACAGGAATCCATAATGCAAATGTGGTAAACTTGGTTGAGGACATCATTCCTACAGCCACGTCAGACATTTTCAGCAGCTGGACAACCGGGGGGGCACCTGCACTCTTAACGACACAGCTGTTATAGGTAAACTGGCTATAAAAAGGGAAAAGCCATGTATCCTAAATTTTAGCTGTAATGGTCGGTCTCTTAAACTTTAATCAGTTTATCAGTCATTTCTCCAAGACAAAATACAAAAGCAGCATGAAAAATGTAATGTTTTCTGGATAAGGCAGTATAAAGGTGCTGCTACTTTTGTAGATTTTTCTCATAACGCTGCCAGAGAAGCTTTTCTGGGCATTAAAATTATAATCTTTTGTGGGGAATTTAAGTGTTGATAATTTTGTCCATGGTGTTACATTAAAATACAGACATTAACACAAAGATCTAGGAATTTACAAGGCTTTCCTTGAAGGTAGAAGAGTGGTAGACGAGATAGAAGTGTTCTATTTCTACCTCTCGTGTTCCTTCTAACTTTCCTAAAAAAGGTGATTTAGAGAACATCATGAGAGTAAAATGAATCGATTAATTATCAAACAAACAAACTCCACTGGTTCCCGCACAAGAGCAGGAAGTGCTGACCAAGATCCTTAAACCCTCTATGGCCAACAGTTGTCGTCTGGCATGTGGCGTATAGACTAGTTCTCCAGAGGATAGTATCTGCTTAATGTTTTCTGCTTCCCAGAGGTTGCACCATTCATGTAAATTTCACTGAAATGGCATTGGAATGTGAAGACCTTATGATTTAAAAAAAAAAGGTCTTCTCCAACCATGGATACGCAGGTTCTAAAGTCTAGGTTAAAATAAACCTTCTTCTATGTCACAATAAATCTCTGTACACTCTAAACTTTCATCCATTCCTCTGAATGGATTTCTTACAATTTTTAGGCAGATGTATGAAAACTGGATGTCAGATGGGCAGATGCTTAGTTCAAGACCTGATTTAGTCATACAGAGGAGCAGATGTCAGATACCATAACACCTAAGCTAGTGGCATCCAGTGGATCATATATCTGTATGAAGGATGTCAGCTGAGGTTCCTGCATTTGATTATTTCTGTTTTGAACTGAAATCTTTCACACTCATGCAGCAAACTTTGGTAGCTTCATCAGCTCTCAAAACTTCCACAACAGATGATGCAGATGAGAAAAAGAGCAAAAGGGCTCCCATCTTTTCCACCTACCTATTTTTTAGTACATATATAGATGTGAAGGCATTCACTTATTCAGATCTAACTGGATTGAGCTTTGCCATGACAAATATTCGGGTGACCTTTCCTCTGGTTTTGACCCATGCCACCCATAGCCAGAGATATCAGTTCTGGACACATCTCAAGTCTTAAAATTTAGCAGTTTAAAATGTCTCATAAGTATTTTGTCCTTCCCAAGATTAGATATGCTGAACTGATGAAGCCCAACTCTATTATGGATTCTTTTCTGAGAGACTAATATCAAATCCAGTTCTTAGACAACTGCCCTAAAGTGGTCAAATCTACTTTACAGTGTTCATCAGGGAAGTAAATATCTAACCAAGATAAACTTGCTGACCCTGCTGTTATGGCCCTACCTATGCCTATAGCGCAAGGGAATACAGGTACTCTGGGCAGTTTTCCTAATCACAATATTGCTATCTGAAGCAGTTGGGAAAAACAATATAAACATTTTCTATTTCATCCATCAAGGACATTAAAAATTAGGCCAGAAGATCCAGCCCATGGTATTCAAGGCGGATCTCTGAAGAAGAAAATTATACTTGTTGCTTGTCCCTCTCTAACATAGATGACAAGCAGGTGGGGTATTTCATTTAAATGCTTTAATACATAGAAATACATCACGATGGATAGCAGCATCATAAAATATAAACAAACTAGTTAACAGACAGACCTTACATACACAAATGCTCACATCTCAACAGCTAACTACAAAATGAGAGTCAAGCTCGCACATGCTCACTATTTATACACTTGTGCAAGCCCTTGGATAGTTTCTTAAAGAGACAGACATACATACATACATATTCATCTACAATACTGTTGGCTCAGTTGGCAGGCATGATAGGGTCATGTCATCAAGTGAGTAAACGATTCTGTGGATGCTTGCTACAAGTGTTACTTAGATTTGCCTGGTTAATGGCCCAGACATTCCCAGAAGATGTTAGGGCAAAACTGCTGAATATTTCTGGATAAAACCCTTTAGTCTAGCATTCTCTCAGAAATATTATAACAAATAACATGGAAGATGAACATGAAAAAAGCGGCAGTTCTAAAACAAACAGCTGCAATCATCAGAAGAAAAGCAGCAGCCACAGTAAACATCTGAAGTAAAGCACACGTTTATTCTACTTCCCTTTATGTCATCATCCTCACCTACTCGCTGTCCTACATCCTCAAACCACAGAATGAAAGAAGGTTATCTTGATTTACAAAAAACTACTGTTGCACAACTGCAAACGGTAAGACAAGAAGTCGCCACAGATTTCACTACAGAATCTTGAACCCATCCTCATTCCAGGACCAATTCCAGAAACTCTGGAAGGTGATTATGGGTGGCTTACATTCAGATTCTACAAGCTGTGGCTATCTCAAGCTGTTCAATCAGTACCCATGCCTAGGCCAGGTATGCCAGCTGCAGTGCTGCACAGGCATAAATACCTAAGTATGGCCCAGGTGAATAGCATTTGGTTGGTTGCTTGGGCACTTGACAGAGGTGGTAGGCAGTCTCTGCATGCCCCTCCAGTGGGGAAGGGACTAGCAGGATACACACTGGTGCAATCTCTCAAGGAAAGGATGGTGATGTGAATGCCTGGCTCACCAAACCACCATCTGGGAATTCCTTTCGTACTGAGTGCATAGAAGTGTGCACTCACACAAATAGAAGGCATTGTGGGCCTTTGTGGTGAAGCAGGTACCTCATCCCCAAGCCAAGGTGAGAGGGTTATAGCCAGTACAAAATGGACCATAAACACCTTCCTGGCTGCATGTATTATCCCTGTCCAGCCCAGGGAGCTCTCATCCTCATACTTCTGTTGGGGCTCTTCTCCAGGATTAGGGAATGAATGGGAAGTCCAAAGACAATAGAAATCATAGCTAGGAAATGCAAGGATAGAAAGGACTTTAAAAAATTAGTATTGATGCGAAACAAAGAAAGCTTGTGGAAGCTCAGATTAGAGCTGACAAACATCAAAATACTTCATAAATAGTAAAAAGTTCAGGATGGTGACCATTCACACACACACACACACACACACACACACACACACACACACACACACACACACACACACACACACACACACAAACAGACATATGCAGACACACACAGACATATACGCAGACACACACAGACACATACGCAGACACACACATACAGACACACACACATACAGACACACACATACACACACGCAGACACACACACATACACACACGCAGACACACACACATACACACACGCAGACACACACACATACACACACGCAGACACACACACACACTTTTTCCTTTGTTGAAAAGACATAACATTTGTTTGGTAACCTTGGATAATGAAAGCCATACACTTACCACAACTCACTATGCACAACTTCAGCTGAGCAGCTTAGTGCTTATTCTAGCATATCAGCAACTACTAACTGCCCAAAGCATTTGTGAGGCTGTCTGCACCTCCATCTACACATTCTCCAAACTTTAAAAGCTTGAGGTCCATCACAGAGTAGGATTTGTTTTGCTTGTCTTAAAAGGCATGTTTGGGCCACCCATCCATCCATAACTGCAGTCTGAGGATACACTTCTTCATACTGTATCATCAGATTAAGAATTCCTGAAAGAAAAGCCTTATGATGAAACCCAGTACAGATGATTACATTTGGATCTCTGATCATAACCAGCTTGTTGTGCGCTCAATACATGGATGTCAAGAAATTCACAACATGAGCAATGCTCAAGATGTGAATCGTAATGTCCTTGTCAAAGTTACATAAAAAGTAGGATTATGATTAGAGAGATATAATCATAGTTCTTTGAAGTAAATGGAGCTTAACCTGCTCCCAAGTACTGCAACAGCTGAAGAAAATAAAAGATGTAGGAGCATACCTCGCAAACAAAGTCTAAAATAATGGGGGGGGGGGGGCAAAACCCCAAAATCGGGACAAATTTTAATTATTGCTCTTATAAACTTAAAAAAATTGTTAGAATAAAAAGGTCTTGAGTTATCATGCATTTTCTGAATGATATGAAGCCTTAACCTCATATGTCTGTTAGTATTTAGTTAATTCATTCCTTACTGATTTGCAACAAAAATCCAGAAACCACAGATTTTATGAGGAACGGACCTAAAATATGTGGCAAAAATATGGACATTCTGCAAAAATCTGGACAGCTGAGAGGTATGTGTAGGAGCACTACATTTTTTGCAAATTTTAAAGCTGTAATCCATTTACTGCTGCCACATGGATGGTGTCAATCAACAGGAAATAACAGTGAGCTTCAAAACATCTTAAACACATCATTTTGCCAAAAGAAAAGCAGACTAAAATGCTTAAATAACACTCTTTGTGGGTTCCAGTCAGTGTTTTCTGGCAGGTGCTGGGCACTGTTAATGCTCTAGAGCAAGACTGGAGCTTAGCAGCAGGAAGGGGTGATTAACAAAAGCTTGTTAAGCACCTTTCTGATGTTAGATTCATATGTATATACTAGGCTAACAACCACCATGGCCTTTTTAAGCTTGGTGGTCAGTCCAACCCAACTGTGTCCCTATGTATCATTGGCATTTATTAGGAAGGGATATGTTAGAAAGCAGGTTTCTAGAGAGTACGTGGAGGAGGTATATTAGTTTGGGTATTATTGTCTGCATTTGTCTATCAGAGACATGGGGGCCAGTCCTGGGGAGAATTTCCAATTTCCCATCCACTGGTCAAGGTTACGCTTAAATAGAGTTAGGGATGGACTCTGCTTCAGGTGGATGGGGAGCCATGGACTCTGCTTCAGGTGGATGGGGAGCCTGTTCCAAGCCATGTGGATCCAGTCACAAGTAAAATTTAAGTCCTTGGATCTAGTGGTTCTGATGCTGCTCATTTTGCAGATGTGTAAAAGGTCCATCAGAGCTGGATCATAGGATGACTTGCATGAAAGGAATAGATCGTTTCTCAGGTTACAAAGAATAGATACAGCTTTAAGGTGACCTGTAAAGGACAATATGTCTATAACCTGGATTCTCCTGGTAAAGAACCTTTGTGGGCAGTCCTACTGGTGCATATGTCTGGTCAGGTACATACTGATGGGGGCATTACACTCAATGATGGGTCTGACAAGGGCCAGGTAAAGTAGCAGTATGACATCCTTGGACCTGGATGCCATGCCCTTACTTATAAGTTGGGCAATACAGAATTATTTTCTTATTACCTTGGCCACATGTTGGCCAAAGGCCAGATTAATGTCTACATATATTCCCAGATCCCCGACTACCTGGTCAAATCTTAAGGGTTTCTTTTCAATGGAATAAAGTTTGAGCTGAATTTGTCAGCCAGCAGATTTGCTATGTCGCATTTCTCAGTGAAGGTGGCACCACTGACCACCAGTCTGACACATTGATGTGTGCTGCAGACACAGCTGTAGAAGGCCTTGTGGTTGTCTTTTAGCCTTTGAAGCTATCTTGACCTCATTATTTGCCTTGTTGGACTTAATCAGTCCTCTTAGTTTACTGTTCAGTTTAATTAGACAGCTGCTATCTTTATGGGAGTTGCTCTTCCTGATTTTAGCCATGACGTTTTTCCCTTTGTTTTGTACCCTATTATGGTTAGGATTCCACCACTGTGGTTTGTGTTTAGAGTTTGTTTTGGGCTTACTAGTAGGCACAGCAGCCTGTATAAAGCTACTTAAATGGATGTACAGGCCAGGGTTTCTGAACAATTCTGTACAGGAAGGTCTTTTCCCAGATTTCAGAGCATAATCACAGAATTCCATGCACTACGTAGTTGTTATGGTACACTCAGCATCAGCACGGATGTCCATAAAATGAAACTACTGTTGTAACACAGGTACTGTCAATCTCTCTCGCTAGTAGTGCACTTGTCAGTGGTTTGATGGCTACATGTACTTACTTGTACTGTGAAAGTAACAAACATTTTAGTGTGTGTTGTTGGATTGTGTTATAGCACTAATGTGCTTACAAAGAGTTTTTCATGCTTTCGGGTCTTCAAGGCACCTTTCTTCATTCTAAGAGCATGTGCTCGTTCAATAACCCTCTATACCTCCACTGAACATGCAAAACCTTTCCTTATGTAGCTGGGCTCCCTGTAATGGCTATGGCACAACATTTTGGCTGATCACCCCTAGGGATGTGCAACTACTGGAAAGGCCAAACCAGAATACTAATATCCGTCTCCAGCTTCATCCCAATCAGACTATGAAGGACTGCAAAAGTAATTAGAATATTCACTATTATGGCAAGTATGCTGACAGAAGTGTAATACTTACTCATTTTCCAATTACCTGCTTAATCCATCTCAAGGTTGTTGGGAAGTAGGAGCCTAGCCCAGCATTTAATGCATGCAAGGCAAACAAAAAAACATTGTGGATGCAATGCCGGACCTGTAGAAGTTCCACACATCCACTCCCTCACTCACTGCATACACGCCTGCATGCAGTTTAGATGAGCTCATTAATAAATACCTTTTGGGATCTGTGTGAGGAGGAGGGAACCAAAGCAGCTAGCAAAATGCCATACAGACAAAGGGAGAACACTACGAAAGAAAAATTAAATTATTTTACTGTAGCAGTAAACACATCCCAGTGTGTTCACCATGCGTCAGACCACACTTCAGTTATTACTTAATATACTTTATAGGTTCATAGGTTCTTACTAAATTTACAGCCAAAGGCGACAATCAAAAATGTATTCCTCCACATCACCCAGTATTGATGGGAGGCTAACACTGATAATTTGTCAGCCCTCGTTAAGTCAACAAGACTGGTTTTAAATATTGCAAGGAAGTTCTTTGCTTGATAAGCAAATGCATCCTATTCTAGAAATGGAAGATATGTTCGGTTACTTATCTGTCACTGCATCTGGTATTACTGATGGGGTAATATTACAGATTTAGTTATTGATGTGATAATGTTATAGATTTAGTTCTACCCACAATGGAAAGGGTTTTGCTTTACTGTTGTTTCTATTTATATGAAGAAGTTCAAAGAGTCATGGGTTACTCACAGCATGGAAGGTAAAAATCAATCCTCGGGTCATATGACACTGAGTAGAGAAACGGGGCTGGCTCCAAGTAGCTAAGGGTTGGAAGACCTTAGAGGAAATGTTGAGATCTCTCAGGCTCACTTAGGTACTTGGAGAGGTACATGCAGAAGGGTTCTTATATTCAGTGATGGGCCTAATAATGAATGAATGAAGTGGGACTATAACTTCTTTGAACCTTAAAGAGACACCACAAAAGATACGCTGTGTATAGTAGTAGGATTTTCTAACCATCACAGGGCCATAGCAGTCAAAATAAGATGTCCAATTAACATACGTACCAAAGTCCCTGATAACAGTCTAAATATAAGAGGAATATTATCTATATAGCAAGCAGTAGGGATACTAAATTTACCAAAGGAAAATGTGCTGCATTTATTGGAGTTCAGGATAGAGCACACAATTAATAAACTAAGTATTTGTTTGGTCCGTCCCTTGCTAGAAAATTTGAGAGTTTGCATCAAATTTGATAACCACCCCCAGTTTGCAGTCATCACTGATCTTACCACTTTTATGTCGCATACATATAACAAAAAGGTGGGACATGACAGATCTCTATGGGCTATCACTGATGGTATTTCTCTGTCTAGAACAAATATCCCTTTTCGTAATGGTATGGGTAATTCTGAAGATAAGTTCAGTGTAGAATTATAATCTTCCTAATATAATTGAAGGCGACCTTGCAGTTATTTTTTGAATTAATTACAAGTGTAACTTCATAACTGGCATTCAGTTTCCTAATGTAAGTTTGACAGACTTACCAGTTATAAATCTCTTTTATAATGACAGCCTAGTATACACCTATTTAACCGAAAGACCACTGAGGCCTTTATAACCCCAGCAATGCAACCCAAATGCATTCCAGGAGTTATTGTGTCTTAGAGGCTATTTTAAGGGGTGTATGTTAGTTAGGGCATGAATTTAATGGCTCCTGTGTTCACAGAGACATAGGTGTCAGACCAGGGGTGAATTTCCAATTTCTCATCCGTTGCTCCAAGTTGAACTTGAATAGGGTTAGGGAAGGGCTCTGTTTCACTTAGATGGGAAGCCTATTCCAGAGAATGGGGATGCTCAGAAATACACACCTGTCACTCTAACATGTCCTATTTAAGTCAGAAGCAAACTTTAAATCCTTAGATCTAGTAGTTCTGGTGCTGTTTATTTTGCACACCTGCAAAAGGTCCATCAGAGCAGGATCCAAAGACATGGGTGGCAGGCATAAATTGCCTCTCGGCAGTCTGTAGGAAACAGAGTTTATAGACAGAGCTATGAGGCAATCTGAAAAGGATATTGGGTTTATAACGGTCATTCTTTTTGTGAGGAACCACTTTGGAAATCCTGGTTGTTGCATGTTCCTGGTTAGGTACAAACAGAAGGGGGCATTATACTCAATGATGGGTCCAAACCTCTCAACTGTCCAGATTTTTGCGTCATATTTTTGGTCTGTTCCTCATAACATTTGTGATTTTCTGGTAAATCACTGGGATGATCCGAGAATTTAAGTCACTAAATAACAACATACGTTTGAGTTTCAGACTTCAAATCCTTCAGAAAATTTAGGTTAACACAAACCCTGCAACTACAGCAATTTTCTAAGTTTATATGAACAATATTTAAAATCTGTCCATATTTTTGGGCCTTTGTTCTCCCATTTTGCCAGGCTTTGTCCAGATTTCTTGCACCAAGAGGTTGAGAGGTATGGATGTGTCTGATGATTGCTGAGTACAGTGGCACAATAATTTCACTGGACCAAGATGTCATGCCCTCACTTAGAAGAGTGACACAGATTAATTTGCTTACAACCTTACACATGTTGATCGAAAGTAAGATTACTATCTATACAAGTCCCCAAATCCCAGACTACTGTGCCTTCTTTTAAGGGTACTTTACCAATGAGGTAGTTTCCCTAGGTGGCCAGCTTCCTAAAGTTATTATTAAGCATTACACGGCAAGAAGTTATAAGATGAACTTGGCAGTGTTCATTTGCCTGTGTGATACTTTCCTTTAAGATGTTAGTATCTTTGAGGGATTTCTATGATTACTCTAGCTTGAAATCATCTGCAAACCTGGCAAGTCAGAGGCCTGTTACATTGGCCCTGACATCCAAAAGTAGACATCTTTTAGTGATGACCAGCATTTTTTTTCTTTAATAGAGTTTGTTGATGTGGTAGTTCCACCCCATGGATTTTGTTCTCAACTTGTCATAATGTTTACAGGAGATTGATACAGATGCCTCATTGCATCAGTCGAAGAGGGGTAAAATTTAGAGGAGTAGGCAGCAACCTCATTAACAATGTTGGCTGAGGAGCTGTAGTATTGTGATTATCAATACGATCAGCAGATAGCTTGTTTTGAAGTAATCCCTGAATGTGGAGTCATTACTAGGGCCACAAAGCAAGATTTTATACAGATCACAATCAGATAGTCAAGCTTTGACTAGGAAGAGTGTAATAAGTGAGTTGGTGCAATTGGGAGGAATGGCTGTGACAGGGGCAAGTTGGTCAAGTGTTTTGGTATTTACAAAGTCCAGAAATCTCTGGGTGTATTTGCCGCTGGCACCAAATCATTGACATATCATGTGCAGATAGTTGACCTTACCCATCTGGTATAACTTTTCAGGTCAAAGATGGGGATCTACAACAAGCATTAATTATTGCATTACAGGCCAAGTGTAACTAAGACTTCAACCAGTTCCAAATCTGTATCATGCGAAATCTGGTGAGATACAAGGGTACTACAAATAAGCACAGGTTCCCTTCATTTGATCAACAACCTAGACTGTCAAAACCCATTTGATCGAGTTAATTTGTTGAACCATTCTAAATGAGACTCAGATACAGTGGGAATCTGGGAATTAGCCCTTTACCTCACTGTAGTCCAATCTTGAAGTTGGCATATATAATCAGCAGGAGATGTGGGGGTGCAGGAGATGTTGTTTGGGTTCTTTTACTTGTCAACCATATGTGCTTTAACAATATGGTTCTTCGATCAAGTGACCTAGATCCATAAACAGATGCACATCCAGAGTTACTGGTTGAGCTACATAGACTTTGAAGTCTTCTGAGAGAAAAGTTACTTATTGTGGTCATGATGTATATGAAACATTGCCAACTACTTTCAAGACAATTACTGCAGCTAAACCACACAGTTACAATAGTCAAATTTCGACTTTAACAATGACAGTCTGTGTAGAAGTCATAATTACACAAGTCTTCAGTCCATGGTAATGCCTCTGTTCACTAAACAACAAGCAGTAGCCCAATATCATATATTCTGTAATTAGCTGTGAAATGTACTAACCTCACATCATGTTTGCAGATTTCTGATCAACCATTTGAATGAAAGAGCAAAACTATGGCCTCTTTAGGACATCTCAGTAATGTGAATTTCTGACGTCAGCTCCCTTTTCCACTAAGACTGAACAGAATTGCCAACAACAACAAATTCTAATTCAAATTCCAAGTGAAGCAAGCACAATTCCCCAATGCAAAAGCAACTCACCTCCTTTAAAACTGTGTATTTTATTATTTTATTCCTTGCAAGTGATGAAAACAGCACCTCAAAACCTAGTAGCTTTGTTTCCTTTGCCTCACCAACACTGCTGTATTTCAGGCTCTTTTCCCATGACTGACTCTCAAAGAGACAGTGAAGAAGCTGCAATTACAGCAGCTTGGGAGATTTATTTATTTATTTATTTATTTTGTTATAAGAAGAGAATCACAAGTTGGAAGTGAACCTGCCCCAACTGGAAATGGGAGTACAATGTGACAACTCATGTTCATCAAGTATGTACTCTCATGTGTGCGATCATGAGGTGCATGGCCACCCCAGCAATCTTGTTAAAATAAGTAACTAACATGTATACTGGTGTTGTAGCCCCCCCCCATCTCCACTACTGGTTGAAAGGCTGTGGCAAAAATAAACCTTTCCCCCGAGGATGGTAAGCTGGCATCAGCATAACTATGTAGCAATAAATAAATACATTTACTTCAAATACGATGATTCAGATATCTTTATCTTTATTTTGGCTTATTACTCTCTATTCATAGTCCACTGTACTCTTTCATTACTGCTTTTTCACATTTAAAATACCTGTAACTAATGACATGTTTTGCTTCTGTTAAAAACATGGCATTATTTCTAAAGCCTGAATGCCACTGTGGTATTTATACACTCTGAAAAGTAATGTAAAAAGTAAGGAAATTTGCTAAACTTAAAATGGTTGGGTTCTGTTACTTTTTCAAGAACTTCTGGACTGACTCCCCATGTAATTGTGTCGGATCCTGCAGTACTCCAGCCTTTTAGTGTGTTGAGCAGTTTTAATATCCCAACATAATTGTTTAGCTGTTTATACATAACTTTCCACCCTGTTTATATTTAGAATTTGTACTCGCATTGTTTGCTTAGCTCTTAACTTGCAGAGTTTCACACTGTGAGCTTTTACTGTTTCCCTAATTCAACATAATGCAGCTTTTGTAAAGTTCTAAAATTTTTCATTTCTACAGCAATGTCAACCAATGTGATAAAAAAGATAAGACCCAGAAATTATACCAAGATATTTATTATTTTGTAAATAATATATGTATTTTTAACATCCATTGTTTACTTCCCCCAAATTACTAGCTTGGCGCACATTTCAGCCTTCAGTGTCATTATCTTTTGTAACATCTGCGTTCAAGTGGTTTCTCATTCTAATTTTAAATTTGTTTTCCCTTTTCCCCCTAAATTTTACCAAAGCTAAATATTAGAACCACACTACTGGAGTAGAACTAATATCAGTTTGTGTATGAATGTTTAAATTATATTACAAAACTGCTTATGTATAATTATTTTATAAGGCAAATAAATAACAGAATATTTCTTAATAAATGAAATATAAACATGAAGTATGTCAGGCAGTTTACAGCAAAGGACTGAGGTTTGGCATTACTAATGACCTTCACCCTGGAGCCCTCAGTTTTGTAGCCGTTATCTTTACTTACCTCCTACATGACCCCCAATAAGTCACTTAATCAGACCGTGCTCATGGGTTGCTGCTGAAAAGGGACATTTTGTGCCTACTGTTTACCTAGTTAAAATGAAAAGCAATACAGATACGAGAAAAATCAGGTGTTGTTAGACATGGCTTCTGAGAAATGGTTACATTTAACATTCAGGGCAGGGGAATGTTACAATCACCATAGGGTTACATTATATTGATAATAATTGCGTTTATAATTGTGTTTACACCGATTTTCAAAAAAATAAATAAAAACTGTTTTTCAGTGCTAACGTAACTTCAAGATCATGCAGAAAACAAAGAGCACCAACTGATGTGGTTGTTGACAAGTTGACCACGCCTCACCTAGGTGCTCTGTAGGAGTGATGGCATAATGACTCAGGAACACACACTTGGAACGTTTGAATCATCGGCAGCAAAACAGTGAATTGGAAGGATGGAGAGTCAAAAAGAACTGGAGGTAGGATCAGGTACCATCCTCAGGAGTCAATAATGTATCATCTGCAGAGACGCAAACATTTCTAGATTTAAACCTCACAGATGAGGCATCAGACACACACATTTTATATATATATATATATATATATATATATATATATATATATATATATATATATATATTTATATATATATACACAATTTATATACATATGGGATGCAACGAAAGCATATTTATATGAGAAGGCGGTAGCCTGGTATAAAAACAAACAAAAGCATTGGAATAAAGAACTGGCAGAACTGCAAACTAAAACAGACAAAAAGAAATTAGATATTTATAAAGGCAACTTAGCTTCAGAAAAAGAATTACAAGACATGAACAAAAATACTTAGAGATACTGAACCATAAAACAATGATTAATCTAGAGAAGGTCAAACTATGCGGTTACTCTATGAATCCAAAAATTCAAAGGAGAATAGCTAACAGGATGAAAAGAATAATAAAGGCAAATCATATAAAGCACAAATCAAGAAACTAAAAGTAAACAAAGCCCCAGGTGATAATATGGCACCAAAGATGTTTAAACTACTATCTAATAATGCATTAAATCTATTACTAAGTGTGCTCACATCAGTTAAAGGTAATAAATGGCCTCATTCTTGGAAAAACACTCAAGTATCACCAATTTTGAAACAAGATAAAAAACCTGATGAGTGTACCTCATATAGACCCATAAGTTCATTAAATATAGATTATAAAATATTTATGATAGTTCATGCAAACAGAATAAAACAAATACTGCCGTTATTGATAGAGTACAATCAAACAGGATTCATTAAAACAGAAATATATATATGACAATATAAAGAGAATTTTGTCCCTTATTGATTTCATAAACAAAACAAAAAATAAAATGAATGGCATTTGCTTAGATATTAACAGTGCATTTGATTCCGTAAATTCGGATTACCTTTGGCTTGGACTGGTGGAGTATGGATTTTCGAAAACATTTTACCTCACTAATAAGGTCTCTTTATGATAAATCTTCAGCGTACATAAAAATAGGATCCTGTTTGTCGGAGCCTATTACCATTACAAAAGGTACAAAAACAGGGTTGTCCACTTCCTCCTATGTTATTCGCATAGAACCATTAGCAAATTTCATAAGTCCAAACCCAAACATTCAAGGAATTCAGCTAGATACTAACCTTGAGTTAAAGATTCAGCTATTTGCAGATGACATTTTATTGACTTTAAAAGAAGATATTAACACACTAAAAGAACTATGGAAAGCAATAAAACAGTTTAAGAAGATTTCTGGACTATCATTTAATGAAAATAAAACCAATGTATTACTAATAAACATAGGTTCATAGGTGTGTACTAGGCTAATGGCCCTGGAGCCTTTACAAGCCTAGCCCATAGGATTACCCTGGCATCATGCCACCCGACCTTAGTTTCCAGTGCCTCTGTCGAATGGAGCCACTGGAGTGATCCCCGGGGTTAATTTTCTATTTCCCGTCCACTCATCAAGATTTCCAATGAAGAGGGCCAGTGAGGTGCTCTGTTTGACATGTATGGGAAGTCTATTCCATAGCATGAGCAGTCTCTGGATTATAAAACTATCGCTCCAGCACGTTCTGTTGATTGTGTTAATGAAGTTGAGGTCTCTGGAGCGTGTGGTGCGGAGGGATTGGGATTTCTTTAGATGTAGCATTTCTAACAGAGTTGGGTCAGACATGGCTTTATAAGTCAAGCAGAGATCGCCTCTAAGTAGGAGATATAAGACAGAGAATAGTTGGAATTTTCTAAGTCTGTCCATATAGGGCAAGTGCTTAAGGCCTAGGATTCTCTTTGTGAGGTACTTTTGCAGCCTCTCCAGTAGCTGCAGGTGTCTAGTGAGGTACATGCCAAATGGGGCATTGTACTCTATGATTGGCCTAATGAGGGAAGAGTAGAGGGAGACAATGACCTCTTTCTTCCTGGATACAAAACCCTTAGTAATGAGAAGTGCCACATAGAAGGAATTTCTGACCAAAGTGGTAGTGTGGTGGTCAAAAGAGAGGTTGCTGTCAACCTGTGTTCCCAGATCTCTTATAACGCCTTCTGTGTTCAGTGGACTATCATTAATGAGGAAGTTCATGGGTATTGGGTTTTTCCCAAAGGGGATGACAACACATTTTTTGGCATTGAGCTCAAGGCCATGGTTCTGACACCAGTCGTTGGTCTCAGTGAGGCCTTTCTGTAGGATGTCAACATCAATTGGGGAGTTAATAATGGCTCCCAACTTGCAGTCATCTGCGAACTTTGTCAGCCAGAGTCCCTTTGTGTTGGACTGGACATCTGAGAAGTAGATACCAAACAGGAGAGGACCCAGTACTGAACCCTGTGGGACTCCACTCGTGACTGGTCGGCAGTCTGACTTGGAGCCAGCTACTTTCAAACTGTGGGTTCTATATGTGAGCGAGTGATATAGGGGTTGATGCCTAGCTTAGTGAGCTTTTCTATGATTCCCGAGTGGGGAATGGTATCAAAGGCCTTGGCCAGATCAAGGTAGGCTGTGTGAACCACCTTGCCTTCAACCACAGCTCTGGTGACTGACTCAAAGAAGTCGACCAAGTTGAGAAGGCATGATCTACACTTCACAAAACCAAACAGTGTGGGATCCAGAGTTTGGAGATTCCCTATATCCTTGTTTATTAGGTCCATGATTATGCTTTCCACAGCTTTGCATATCAGACTTGTCAGGCTAATGGGGCGATAGTTCCCAGGGCCTGTAGTCGCTCCTCCTTTGTGTTGAAGGATGACTATAGCAGTGCACCATTCGGTAGGGACAAAGCCTGAGATGAGCCTGTGACTGAACAGGGCACACAGGTGAGGTGCCAGTTCACTCTGTAGTTCATGTAGAACACAGACAGGGATATTGTCAGGTCCCATAGAAGCTGTATTCTTGGCATTGGACAGTGCTGTTTTAACCTGTGCAGCAGTAATACTGGGTGCCTGGCAATCTACTGGTATTGTGATTGGTCCTTTGGGGGAGGAGAGAGGGGAAAAGGTGGCACTGAATCTGTCAACCAGTATATTGGCAATATCTGTTGGCTCAGTATAGGAGGTACCATTGTGCAGTAGCTCAGAGCAAATCTCGGTATTGCCGTGGAGGTTCTTTACATAACTATAGAAGGCCTTGTGATTGTCTTTACTATCTGCTGCAATTCTGTTTTCATAGCTAGCTTTAGAGAATTTGATGAGGGATATCAACTTTTTGTTGAGTCTGATAAGGGAGTTTATCCAGTCTTGAGACTTCACCTTATTCTGCATCACTTTCCTCCTTCTGTTGTTAAGTTTGTTTATGGCAGGGGACCACCAGATTGGCTTCCTTTTTTGGAGGCGAGCGTCATTTCTATGGGGTATGGTGAGATCCATGCATTTGTGTACGTGTTCGTACAGTGCATTGGTGTATGATTCGGCAGTCATGCAACTATTCTCCATTTGCATAGGTGCCGTGATAGTCACCTCTGTTTTTAGGAGCCCAAAGGTAAGATTGGGGAAGTATTTCATGGAGGTTACCTTTGCGGGGGGAGGGGGGATGTGGATTTCCAAGGTGATTTGTTTGTGGTCGGATCTAACCAGGGAGGAGTTGACTACTGGTGTAGAGCAACGGTCGCCTATGTTAGTAATGGCCAGGTCAAGGATGTTGCTACCTCTAGTGGAGGTAAGAATGAGCTGGTCCTGGGCATTGAAATTAATGAATTCCATGAAACGTTGGGCAAGTGGATTGGTACCGGAGTATTTTTCCCAGTTAATGGAGGGGTAGTTGAAGTCGCCCAGTATGAGTGTGTTAGGTTTGACCCTAATATTCTCCAGGGTGTTTAGGAATGTGGAGTGAGTGTCTTGGGATATGGTTGGAGACCTATAACAGGCTACAACCTGAATCACTGTTTAACCAATGTTAGCTCCACCTGAAGTATCTCTGATGCATTATGTTGGGTTACCACAGTCTGGAGGTGTGTGCATCCTTTATGAAAATGGAACCACCACCACCTTTGGAGCTTCAGTCCAAGTTCTGGGGCTGAAAGGTGTGGAATGAGTTATAGACTGGTAAGTGCAGGGGGTGCTTTCTGCTGCCTTGAAACAGGTCCCTGTTACCGCACAAATGTCGATGTTCTCCATTTTAAGGAGTGCTTCGAGCGAGTACATTTTGAGATTTAGACTTCTAGCATTGAGCAGCATGACCCTCACATTGCATTTGTTTGCAGCTGTTACGGTGGTAATTTGGTAACATGAACAAAGATGCATTAAATAAAAAATATCATAACTATTTATCTAGAAATGATGCAATCAAATACTTGGGCGTTAGAATTACAAATGAAATAGATACAACAGTGCAACTAAACTATAAAGAGATTTTGGATAATTTCAAAGAACTCATACAGAAATGGAATGAGCTATTTTTTTACCATGGAGGAAAGACCATATATAATTAAAATGATTATATTCCTGAAAATTTTGTATTTTATGCAAGCTTACTCGCTACCTCCACCTAAATCATATTTAAAACAATTTGAAGGATTAATAACGAAATTCCTATGGTACCCTAAAAAACCTACAGTTGCCCTAGGACATCATTTTGACAAATGGGAAGAAGGTGGAATAGGCTCACCAGATTTAAAAGGATATATACAATTGTCAGCTTTAAAAACAGCTTGTCTATGGTTAAACAAAGAATATACTTCCAAATGGAAACTAGTACATGAAAATATCTGGTTAAAAACCACTCATGGTTCAATAAATAAACACATGGAAATAGTACCGAATAGCTTACTTTAGTTATTGAAAGAATATATGGCAACAGGAAAACACAAAATATAAATTTTAAATACATTATCAATACCCTAACATCTTTCATGCACTTTGTAAACAAAAATCCGGATAGTCTTAGATTAGAAGACTAACTGCCTTGTGGACCATTTCAAGTCTAGCCAATTACCCCATGTGAGAATCAAACCCTGCACCTTGTGTCTGTAAGGTAAACACCTTAACCATTATGCCACCCTCCCACCCATGGCATTGTTTGATATTCCCAATAACATATACACAAAATAATATTATAACTCAGGACTCAGTAGCAGTTAAAACACTTAGTAAGAATCGTCTAATTTACTGGCATAAGTTGATAAACACTAATAAATTACTAATGACAGAACAAATTATTAGTGAGTTCAACCTTGAAAATAACATGTGGTTAACACTGCAGGGATTAAGATAAACAGTTTTAAACCAATGGGCAATAATGCAGAAGTCTGTTAAGAGAAAAGGTTCCTAAGTTCATAGAGCAGTTAATAATACTGATGGAATTCCCTCAAATGGGAAAGGAATTTTATCAGTATTGTACAAATTAGTTAAAGAAATAAGAGTTCATAATAATCAAAATATATGGAAATACTATGAAACAGTTAATGGTAAAAGGTCAGATGATAAAGATAATAACTAATTCTTACATCTCCAAAACTAACATCTTTATCACTATATGGGCAACTTTTCACATGGTAATTTATACATCGAACATACTTAACAAACTAATGTATAATAAAGCAAATAGATGTTGGAGATGTAAATCACAATCAATAACCAGTCGGCAAAACATGTTTTATGAATGCCATTTTCTTAAACAATATTGGGAAAATATTAACTATTTGTTACAGGCACTGTTCACTGATAATTTCCAACTTACAAAACAAGAAGTTATGTACTCACCATAATGTTCGATGTATGTAGTCCCTCTCGCCTCACATTCTTACCCGTGGGTTCGGAGCCGAATATCGGCTCCGACTTGGCCGATTTTACTAGCTCGAAGTCTCTCACTGGCTGGGCCAAGTGGGGTTCCCATGGTGCACTGCTCCATATGCCCAGATCTAGTTTGCTGCGAAAATCATTTGTACTCCATACACATATCACATCCATATAAAGAATAAGCTAATTAAAGGGACTCTGTAGATGACAACCTACCCTCAAAATTCTCCAGGAAGGGGGAAGGTGGGAGGGTAAGTAAGAATGTGAGGTGAGATGGACTACATACATCGAACGTTATGGTGAGTACATAACTTCTTGATGTTATGTAGTCCTATCTCGCCTACATTCTTACCCGTGGGACAGCGACCCTAGTACCTACATCCTGGGTGGCTCATAGGAAAATACTCCTGAGAACTGTGGAGCCAAAGGAAGAGCTGCCCCTGGAAACCACGTCCAATTTGTAATGAGAAACAAAAGTGTGAGGAGAAGCCCAAGTAGCTGCAGCACATATATCATCCATTGACAATCTAGCTTGATAGGCTGTGGATGTAGAAACAGCCCGAGTAGAATGTTCCTTGACTTGAAATGGCAGATTTTTACCTCCTGCCTGATAGATGAAAGAGATACAACTGGCTATCCATCTAGACAGCGTGACCTTGGATACCGGAGAACCCATTCCGTTTTCCGAAAAGGAGACAGAGTTGGTGAGATTTCCGGATATCTTTTGTCCGGTGTAGATAGAAGCGTAACTGTTTATGTACATCCAATTGGTGAAATCTAAATTCTGCCTTGTTAGAAAAGTGGGGGAAGAAAACAGGCAACTCAATGGACTGATTCATGTTAGACACGGAAGCCACTTTAGGAAGGAATGAGGGGTTTAGTCTAAGAGAGACCCTATCTTTATGGAAGATTAAATATGGGGGTTTGATGGAGAGGGCTTGAATTTCCGAAATCCACCTCGCTGAAGTGACTGCTGTTAAGAATGCCATTTTCCATGTCAAGAATTTTAATTCACAGGTAGCTGCAGGCTCAAATGGTGGAAAAGTAAGGGCTTGTAGAACAAAATTGAGATCCCAGGGCATGATAGGTTCGGACACTGGGGGACAAAGCAACACAGTACCTTTAAGGAATGCTTTGCATAGTCTGTGTGCCATGAGACTAGGTTCATTCGCTACGTGGAAATTAGATATCGCTGCCAGCTGAACTTTGATGGTGGCTGATGCGGACCCCTGATAGAAAAGCATAGATAAGAACACCAGAACTGAATCTATTGGAGCTGTGTAAGGATCAATGCTTCTAATATGTGCCCAGACAGAGAACCGTTTCCATTTACTAGAATAAATCTTTCTAGTGGATGGTTTATGAGAGGACGATAATATATGGACCACTTCCGGTGAAAAATTATGATGTCTGACTAACGATGGAAGTGGAGTAGCCAGGCTGTCAACCGGAGGGTCATCAGAGAGGGGTGGAACTGTCCCGACATGTGTGTCAGTAAATCTGGTTGAGGGTCCAGAATCCAAGGAGTGTCCACAATGTATGGTTGAAGAAAGGGGAACCAGACTTGACGAGGCCAGTGTGGAGCAATCAGTATCATTCTGCTTCCCAAGGATTGCGCTTTCAGAATTACCCTTGACAGCATGGGAAACTGAGGGAAAGCATAAAACAGACCAGAGGGCCAATCGTGAACCAGAGCATCCCTGGGTGATTCCCCCTGTAGGGGGATCAGCGTGAGGTAGTTGCTGCATTTTGCATTGAGAGGGCTGGCAAAAAGGTCGCAGCAAGGCTGACCCCATCTGCTGAAGATTCGCTCTGCAACCAGGCGATTCAAGGACCACTCATAAGGCATCAGGATAGCTCTGCTTAGCCTGTCCGCTATTACGTTGGACTTCCCCGGAATGTGCATTGCCACCAGAAAACGTTGGGAAGCTATTGCCGAATGCCACACTCGCATAGCCTCTCTGCACAGAGGGTAAGACCGGGTTCCCCCTTGCTTGTTGAGATACCACACTACTGACATGTTGTCTGAGTGTATCGCAATTGTCCCTAGAGGAAGAACCTTCTGAAGTGCCTGTAACGCAAGAAGCACTACTCTCATCTCCAGACCGTTTATATGCAAATGTATCCCGTGTTCCTGCCACGTGCCTTGGACTGTCCTGCCAAGATAATGCCCCCCACCCCACCCCATCTGAGAGGCATCCGTGGTCACCGTGGCAATAGGGATGGGTGGAACGATGGGCTTTCCCCTGTTCAAATTGATGCTTGCACCTGTCCGTGAGTAAGATGGGATGAGATAGTGGGAGTCTTTGGAGAGACCATTGAACAAAGAGGAGCCATTGAAGAAGTCTCATGTGTAATCTCGCTAGAGGGACGAACACGATAGTTGCTGCCATGGTTCCTAGGACTTGGAGAACCAGTCTTGCCTTTGCTTGTCTCAGGGGCATCAGCATGTGAATGTTTTTGTAATACTGTGATTCTTTCTTGTGGCAAGAATGCTCGCATTCGAATGGTGTCTAAATCTGCTCCTATAAAGGTGACACGCTGTGAGGGCAAAAAGGCAGATTTTTCCCAATTTATTGTTATGCCCAACTGGTGACATAGATTGATGGTAGCATCCCTGGTTTGAACTAGTTGATGCCTGGTGGGGGTGGTAAGGAGCCAGTCATCCAGGTACGGAAACACCTGGAATCCCTGACGTCTCAAGTGAGCTGTCACCACCGCCATACATTTGATGAACACCCTGGGGGCTGTGGTGAGACCAAAGGGCAGGGCTCGAAACTGGAAGTGACTGGCTACCAGCCAGAAGCGTAGGTGACACCTGGATGCTCTGTCCATTTTGACATGGTAGTAAGCATCCTTGAGGTCAATGGAGCACATCCATGCCTCCTCTCCCAACAATGGGAGAATCGATTGTAGTGTGACCATACGGAACTTGGACTTGTGTACGTGATTGTTGAGTTGACTGAGATCTAGTATGGGGCTCAGGTCCCCTGTTCTTTTCGGCACCAAAGAGAATCTTGAGTAAGTCCCTAATCCGATTTGTTCTGAGGGGACACGTTGGATGGCTCCTTTTTCTAGCAGCTGCGAGACCTCTGAGGCTGCTTGATCCCTTTGACTGGGTGGAACGTCTGAGATTTTTCTGCTTGGCAGGGTACTGAAGAGAATGGAATGAGGTAACCTCCGGAAATTATCCGTAATACCCAAAGGTCCTGGGTAATGCTCTCCCAGGCTTCCGGGTATAAGGAAATTCGACCCCTGACTGGCTCCAGATAAGCACAGTCAGGCACACCCTCAGGAACAAGAGTATGGAGAGCCACGGAAAGAGTTGCAGTCTCCCGAATTGCGGGGGCCCCCTCTGCCTCTGGGGCGACGTCTCCCTGAATAACCCCCCCTCCCCTGCCTCTGGAGGGGGTTTCACCTTGTGCGGCAGGAAAAAACCTCTGTGATTTCTTGAACCACATCTTCCCCCAGCTGGGCCTTGGGATAAGGCCTAGAAGGAAGGGAAAAACGGACCCCTACGGCAGACAGGGTCTTTCCCTCTTGCTCACACCTGGTGAGGGTGTCTTTCACTTTGGTCTCAAACAAGGAGGAACCGTCAAAGGGGGCGTCAGTGAAGGAAGACTTGAAGGCTTCCACAAAGTGACACAGGCGCAGCCAGGCTTGCCTTCTAAGGGTGACCCCTGAGCTTGCTGCCCTACTCGCGCCCTCGACTGCATACGAAATGAGCCGCATGGACAAGTTACCAATGGAGTTGAAGGTAGAGACCTGGGCGTTAACCATCTGAGCCACTGCCTCAGGTATGTTACCCGCAAGAGTATCTCCCAACATTTTGGGGAGATCTCTCTGGAGCCGAATGAAGTGAGACAGATAATTCAGCGACCATAGAGTGAAGGTTGCTGAAGATAGGGTACGCTTCCCGTACCGATCCATGGCCCTAGACTCCTTGTTAGGAGGATGGACGGATGAAGAAGACTCTGCTACTTCCTTCTGGGTGGCTGCCGCCACCACCATGGCATCTACAGGGACTCCTTTAGACAGAAACTCTTTGCCCTGGGGGCAGAAAGGAATTTGTTGGGACGCCTGGGCACGGGCTCCACAGAATCGGGGTTTTCCCACACTCTTCGACAAATGAGGTCAAGAAGTTCATCAAAGGGTGAAGACACCCAGGAGGCGGAGGGCTGAGCACCAAAAGCCTTAAGGAATACTGACTCCTCCTCGGAAGGAGCTTTGGAAGGCCAGTCACCTCTTTGTTTCAGTATCTCCAGGATTTTGGAGAAGGAAACATCAGAGGATGACTTGGGGGACCCTTCCGATTCCTCGAGGTCAGTATCCGAGGTGAGAGACTCATCCTGGGAGTCTATGTGCGTCCTCTTGCACAATTTCTTTCTAGGAGGCTCCTCAGGCATGAACTCTGGGAGACCCTCAGAAAGTTGGGGACTGCTCGTGGGGGTATCCTTAGGGCCTGGTGCTCTACTGTCCATGGATAGGTGAGTAACAGAGGCTCTCGCTGGGATGGTGGGGGACGGAATGACCGAGCCGGGTGATGTAGCTGATGACCTGGCCAGTGCACTCCACATGGCCTTGAATGCCGGTCCCCCCCCCCCCCGAGTCCGAGGACCCGCTGGCCTCCGAGGCCACGACCGGGACTTGGGTCCCACGAGCCGATGCACCGAGTGGGAGACTCAGAACCGACAGATGTCCCGAAGTATCCCCCTCGGGCCCGACCCAAGAGACCCGAGTCCCGAACCCTATGGACAGAACCAACATGGTCAGAGCCGAGGTCGGCACTGATAGACCCTGAGGGGGTATCGTAGCCGGTGTAGGAACATCACTCGGAGCGGAGCATAACAGCTCCGACAAGGATGTGCTCGGAGGAGGAATCATCAAAACGGTCATAGGAACTGGCTCCGGAGCCGAGTGGGTCGGAGCTGAGAACAATTTAGCCAACACCGGCGACTGCAGGAGCCTCAGCACCACCCTATCTACATCCAAATCACAAAGCCTGGAGGATTTGGAGGAGAGCGATGGAGATTGGGATCTCTTGTCAGGTGAACCATGCATCACACTGGGCGACCAGCTCCAAATGGGTTCAAGAATGATAGGAGCCGATGCCGATTCAGTTAACACTGATACCTCCTGCGGCCCCGAGGACAGTGGAGCCGAGGAAGTATTGTCCAGTACAGTAATCTTCCCTGGAGGCTCCGAAGAAACAGATGGAGCCGGAGACCTTTTTTAGCCTTGGAAGCTTTGGATTTTGACTGAGAACTGGAAGCCGAGGCTATAGCTTCCTCAAACAACGGTTTTAGAAGTCCCTTCAATATTAATTTATTTTTCCTCTCCTGGAGCACCCTAGGACTGAACGCATGGCAAAAGCTACACGACTCCTGTAAATGGATGGCTCCAAGGCAGTAAACACACACAGAGTGTCCATCCGTGATGGACATCTTACATCCACACTTGGAACAGTTTTTAAAGCCAGAAGGCTTATGCTCCTTCTGATCCTTAGACATCTAATAACTAGCGCTAAGCAAAAACGCCTAGACACAAATCACAAAAAGGGCGGGAACAACACACAAAGTAGATACACCAGAAAAAACTCTACTCGACACAATCTAAGAACCTCTAACTGAAACAGTTCTTCTAAGGGGACACACAGACAAAACACAATCACACTAATAGTTTATCTAACAACAAAGGGGAAGACTAGGTCCTCTAACTAAAACAGGCCTAGCCCGCTCGAACAGTTAGGGATACCAAAAAACACAACTACCACACTCAAACACAGCAATAGCAACAAGAAATAGCTATCAAAATAGTTTTTGGGTATGAAATATCAAATTTCTCTAAGAGAAATAGCAAAAAAGAGGGTACTTAGCCACAGCCAAGCGAGACCACGTCCTAGCTACACAAGCGGCAAATGCAATCTGGGGATATGGAGCAGTGCACCATGGGATACCCACTTGGCCCAGCCAATGAGAGACTTCGAGCTAGTAAAATTGGCCGAGTCGGAGCCGAATACCCACGGGTAAGAATGCAGGCGAGATAGGACTACATAACATTCTCTGTTTTGTTGAATACACCTGTGCCATCTTGTGTTCCAAGGCAAAAATATGTAATTTTGTGGACTCTCCTTGCTATTACAAGGAAAAATATTACACAGAACTGGAAAGCTGTAAAGTACAGTTTTGTACCTACCATAAATGTAGATGTTCGAGTGCTAATACAGCTGCAGTCATAACAGATGGGTTCTCCTGCCGTCAGGCGGGTCCTCGGTCGGCCGAATTACAAAGTCTAGGTCCGGCATCGGTTGTCGTCGCTTCTTCCCTGACGTCAGTGCGCCAGGGGTATAAAAGAACCAGCCGACGCCATGTTCTTCAGTTTTTCTTGCCCCAGATGTCAGGTGCCCCCAGAAGGAAGGCAATACATAAATTTGTGTGATAAAGCAATGCAATATGATCAAAATACAGTAGTGCAAGCAAATACATCAAGAATGAATACCCCAATCAGGTTGCATGAGGAGGTGCTAGGCAATAGGCCTGTCCCAAGAGGGGAAGGAGGGAGGGAAAACCTGGACTGCAGCTGTATTAGCACTGGAACATCTACATTTATGGTAGGTACAAAACTGTACTATGTTCATCGTGCATACAGCTGCAGTCATAACAGATGGGTAGAATCCCAAAGCTAAGAAAGGGGTGGTAGGCACTAGGTGGAACTAGGAGGAGCCAGAATGCCCTGCAAGACTGCAGTGGCAAAGCCCGCTCTAGATTTGGAGTATAATGGAAGGTGGTAGTGCTTGGAGAAGGTATGCACAGAACTCCAAGTGGCTGCTTCCAAAATATCTTTGGTAGGAACTCCTCTGAGAAAAGCTGCAGAGGTAGCCGTGGCCCTTGTGGAGTGAGATCTGATGCCTGTAGGTACAGTTTTGCCATGAAAAGAATAGCAAAAGCGTATGCAGTGGGCTATCCATTTTGAGATAGTCTGTTTGGAAATTGGCTTTCCTTGAGCTCCTATAGCATAGGACACAAAGAGCTGTTCTGATTTTCTGAAAGGCTTTGTTCTGTCCAAATAGTAACGCAGTTGTCTGTGGATGTCCAAGGAATGTCGTAATCTCTCCCCTTTGTTTTGAGGATTAGGATAAAAGGTAGGTAAGTGTATAGCCTGATTCAAAGCTACCCTGGATACCACTTTTGGCATAAAGGACGGGTTGGTTCATAAGGAAACTCTGTCCTGATGGAAGATGATGAAAG
Source organism: Protopterus annectens (assembly GCF_019279795.1). NCBI lineage: Eukaryota > Metazoa > Chordata > Ceratodontiformes > Protopteridae > Protopterus > Protopterus annectens. The sequence goes on along the minus strand of NC_056726.1, from coordinate 1,271,314,555 downwards.
GCTGCACAGCCATGAGAGCTTGTAGTTCCGAAACCCTATGAGCTGAGGTAATAGCCAGAAGGAAAGCTGTTTTCCAGGACAAATATTGCAAATCTGATGAGGCAGCTGGCTCAAAAGGAGGCAAGATCAGCTTTTCTAGAATGAAATTGAGATCCCAAGCAGGTATTGGTTGTTTCCTTGGGGGTTTTAGATTCTTAGCCCCTCTGAGGAACTGTCTTAAGAGGGGGTGAGAGAATAAGGGTGGATCAGTGTTGTATTCTGCAGAAATGGCCGAGGCATGGATTTTGATGGAGGAGAAAGAAAGTCCACTGCTTAGCAGCTCAGCTAGATACTGTAATATTTGAGGTAAATTCAGTTTTCCAGGATCCTGGCCCTTTTTCTCATTCCAGACACAAAACAGTTTCCATTTTGCGGAGTAAGCTTTTCTAGTAGACGGCCTTCTGGCCTCCAAAATGACATCCTGCACCTCCTTGGAGAGTAGGGTCTGTTGTGATGCTAAGGAATCTTCCATGGGGCTAGATTGAGTGTTTTTAGCTGACTGTGAAGAGTTTTGAAGCTGTGCTGGGTCAGAAGAAGAGGCATTAGAGGCAGGATCCATGGTGGGGAATGCGTCAGGCTCCTGAGGAGTGGGTACCAGTGTTGTCTTGGCCAGTCTGGAGCAATGAGAATCATCTTTGGTCTGTCTGCTCTGGTTTTTAATAGAACTTTGGGCAGCAGAGGAAGAGGTGGGAAGGCATAAACTGTCATTGATGTCCAACTGAAAGAGAGAGAGTCCACTCTCCAGGCCTTTGGATGAAAAATCCTTGAGCAGAATTTTGTCAATTGGTGATTTTTGTGGGAGGCAAAGAGATCTATGTCTGGCCTTCCCCATGCTTGAATTATCTCTGTAAAAACTTGAGGATGCAACTTCCATTCGTGTGGATCTGTCATATTTCTGCTTAGGTTGTCTGCCAGCTTGTTTTCCTTGCCTGGCAAATACTGTGCTTGAAGTTCGATTTGTAAGTCCAGGGCCATGTTCCAAAGTGACATGGCCAGTCTGCATAGGGGGTATGAATGGGTTCCTCCCTGTTTGTTTATGTACCACATTACTGTGGTGTTGTCCGTCCTTATCAATAGTTGACCTGGTTGCAGAAGGTCTTTGAAGGCTATAATAGCATTTATTACTGCTAGCATTTCCTTTTGATTGATGTGTAGGTGCTTTTCTTTTGGGACCATTTGCCCTGAATGCACCGATCTGTCATGTCGCCCCAGGCGTAGTCCGAGGCGTCTGTTGTGATGACTTGATTTGCTTGAGGTTTGCTGAATGGGAGACCTGTGTTTGTTTGGCATGCTTGAGCCCACCACAGAAATTCCTTTTGAAGACATGGAATTAGTGGTATTATTGTTTCCAAACTGTGGCTGTGTTGAGACCATAGGTTTTTCAGGTACCATTGAAGTTTCCTCATATGCAGCTTTGCACATGGGATTAGTAATATGCAAGATGCCATGAATCCCAGAGCCTGCAGGATTTTCCTTGCAGTCAGCCTGGTGCAATTTGCTAGTGTTCTGAAGTATTGAGTTAGTTGCCCCTGCTTCTCTGGTGTGAGGTAGGCCATCTGGGTGTTTGTGTCCAAGTTGGCACCCAGGAAAATTATTTTCCGAGAGGGTATTAGACTTGATTTATTTTTGTTGACTGTGTATCCCAGAGAATTCAACAACATTATTACATAAGCCAGATGTTTCAGAAGAATGTGCTTGCTGTCCGCTTGGATCAGGCAGTCGTCCAAATAGGGGTATATATGCATCCCTTGAAGTCTGCAGTAGGCAATTACTGATGCCAGGCATTTCATGAATACTCTGGGCACAGTAGATAAGCCAAAGGGCAATGCAGAGAATTGATAATGGGTTGAACCTGCAAGAAATCTGAGGTATCTTCTGCAAGTTTGTCTGATTGGGACATGCAGGTATGCCTCCTTGAGGTCCAATGTTACCAGCCAAGACTCTTTGCCCAGCATGGGAAGAAGCTGCTGTAGAGTGAGCATCTTGAATTTTGGTACGAGTAGAAATGTGTTTAGGATGGATAGGTCCAAAATAGGTCTCCAATCTTTTCCCTTCCTTGGTACCAGGAATAGTCTGGAATAAAAACCTTGACCTTGTTCGTGCGTAGGTACCTCTTGAATAGCTTTCATGTCTATGAGATCTGAAATTTGTCTTTGTGCCTCTGCCCTTTGATTGTGTGGCAGGTTTGGCATGCCTCTCATTTTGGAAGGGTGTGAAAATGGAATCTGTAGCCTCTGTTTATAATGTCCAGGATCCATTTGTCT